>NC_089833.1:5000-187688 GCF_035046505.1 Tiliqua scincoides | reverse complement strand
ATCTGACCTGGATGCCTTTAAAAGGGGATTGGACAAGTTTCTGGAGGAAAAATCCATTACGGGTTACAAGCCATGTTGTGTATGTGCAACCTCCTGATTTTAGAAATGGGCTATGTCAGAATGCAAGGGAGGGCACTAGGATGAGGTCTCTTGTTATCAGGTGTGCTCCCTGGGGCATTTGGTGGGCCGCTGTGAGATGCAGGAAGCTGGACTAGATGGGCCTGATCCAGTGGGGCTGTTCTTATGTCTTATGTAAAAGTTTTGTTTGTGTGAATGTGACTATTTCAGGCTTTAGTTCCCTCCTTCAGTCTCCAGAAATGGAAGCATCTTGACATTCACATCTACATGCATATGACCACTAGCAGCCCAACCCTGTTCAGACCCTACACCAGGGGTCTCTGAACCCCGACCTGGGGGCCAGACACGGCCCACAGCAAGCCTCTTTCTGGCCCGCAGCCAACCTCTTGTCCCCTGACAGCCTCTGACCCACTCAACTGGATATGACCAGAACTGTGCTCTGATTGTGCCTGGAGAGTGTTCTGAGGGCCAAAAAGGTTGAATGAATGAGTGCATTCATTCATTCATTCACTCATTTAAGTTCCATCTCTAATTTATTTATTTAAATTTTATATTTAAATTTTTTTCTGGCCCTCCTCACCACGCCAGATATTTGATGTGGCCCTCTTGCCAAAAAGTTTGGAGACTGCTGCCCTACACCAATGGCACACAGATCCAGCACAATGTCCACAACGTCCTTGAGGGTGCCAGCATACACATGCTTTTCTGGGTGTGAGCCCTCTTCTGCACAATGGACCTTACTTTTGAAAAGACAAGCCTCGGGACTGAACATGGGGCTGGCTGCCAGCACATCTGCTATGCCCTGTTCAACTCAGTCGGCTGGCAGCATGAGCAGACTTGGCTCTCCCCTGGGAAGCAGGTTGGAGAGCAAAAGCCCTGTGCCAAGCCCAGAAGAGGCAGTGTCTGGTTTCCTGGGCCTGGTGTTACCAAAAAGGCTGTTTTGTTTAGGGGAATTAGTATATTAGCCTTTTGGAAACTTTTAGGATCGCAGGCTGGATAACAAGACAGCGTAGAGCAAAGAAATCCCTTGTTTAGCTTAAAGAGGAGACTGGGAGAAAGGTAACTTTCAATCAAAGGATTATATTTTATTGCAAAAACACACAAAGGTAAACATAATACACATGGAGAATTGATAAGTATAGATTTCTAGTACTTGTGTCTAGTGTACCTAGCTTATGGTGGCTGCATGTGCTATATATTTGGGTGCATCCGAAAAGGAATCAGAAACGGATAGGTTGTAGGGAAGTATTTTAGGGGTTCCTTAATCTGCTAAACCCAGTTTGCTAACTAAAGATGGGGGAAGAAGGGAGGAATAGATAGGGAAGAAGGGAAAGAGTTTTAGACGCAAGATATATTTACCTGTCTGGGGAGCAGTTGGATGGGAAAGAGTCCTAGGAAGGACCACTCCCATGGGAGGGCAGCCAGAGAGAGACATGTGCTCTGAGTTCTCTCTTAAAAGGGTTGTGTGACCTGGAAGCTGACCTAAACTGACCGGAAGTATCCCAGAGCTGTGCACATGCTCAGTATACATGTGGAGTATGTAAAACAAAGGGTAGAAGGGTCCAGAAATCAGCTATCAGCAAAGCCTGACTCTGGGGGAGGGGGGAGTAGCTTGCTTCCTGTTGCTACTGGATTTTGGAGTCTGGAGGTAGCTTAATGGCTGTGATTTAGTTAACAATAGGTGATAGACTTTGCTGCCAAAGTCCTCCTCCTTTAAGGTGTTTGCATATTCAGTGATTGACTTAAACAATAAAGACATTTCCAGTGTCTCTAGAGAAAATGAGTCTTCCCAGACTGAAGGTGGCCAACAACATGAGAAATGAGTGAGCTTATGATTTGACTCCTTTTGTGGCCTGTAAGAGAAGTTTTAGGCCTGCATTTTAGTCCAAAATACATAACCAGATATAAAAACACAACTTGGAAGGAAAAGGGGATTTTCACGTAACACCGGCAGGAAGTTCCCCAGCCCAGAACGCCCCGTCTCCAGCCCACACGCGCCAAATGCAGCAGTGTCAGGGAGGGGTAATGTCACCTTATCTTGGTTAGTTATTCCAGCCAGTAATATCAGAAAATGATGGCAATGTGTTGTTCTCTGCGAAAGTACACAGCAGAGCTATTTGTGCGACCCGGCAGCTGCGACTCTCCGCAGAGCAGATGGCCGTGAAAAACACAATGCTGGGAACAGGTTGATGAAGACATCACGGTCATTACCCCCCCCCCCATCACGACACTCAGTGGGGATGGGCAAGGCTGTCGGCTTGCGTCGAAGCAGCCTGCTCAGTGGCAGGAAAGTGCCCTGCTAGAACAATGAACACAGCACACGTGCTTCATCATATTGTCCGACTCCTGTGCAGGGGACCTGTGAGAGGTGGGCAGCACAGCAAAGGGCGCAGGAGGATCGCCCAAGCGAGCCAGCCAAGGTGGTCGCCGGACCTCTCTGGTGGGGACCCAAGGCTAGCAGGGCACACAACCAGGTCCTGATCAGGACAAGCTCTGGACTGGCACACGGATTTGCAGCTGACACAGGGGAGCCAGCACATGCCACAGCCAAGGCCCAAGAGCAAGGTGTTCCGGAAAGCCAAGCTGCTAACAGGACCTGGCCAGGTCATGCCTGGGGAGAGGTGAAAGGGCTGGCCAAAGTCGATGGGAGACCCAGGGCTGTGCCAGGCAAGCAGAGAGAGGAGAGGTTTGCTCCTCTCTGGAAGAACTTCCATGGCTGCTGCCTGGGAGTTGCCAGTCAACAGCGCTCAGAATTTATAAGTCCCTTTCTGGGACCACAGAGACGGGGCTGCATCTGTTGCATGTTCATTACCTCTGGCCATGACTTCCGCCTCCCTTCACAGATCGCATCCCGGCTTCCTCTCCCTGCTAATTCACACAGCTGGTTATTACTCACTGAGCTCCTGCTATAATTGCCAGGGGAGGAATTTTAAACAAATGTGTACAAGCAAACAGATGCTGTCATTTAAAAAATCGATCCGTCTCGTAAAAATGCCCACTTAGGACTTGAGTGGTGAACGGCTGAGTGGGTACACAGCCTCTTCCCAAACAACCCCCTCCCCAAACGGAAGCAGAGCCAGGGAGATTGATTCAAATGGGCAACCAAAGGGAGGTGGGAAAGGGGGAAGGACTGCCGAGACAGGCAAGCCCTGGCGGAGTGGGACCCCTCACCCCGGCTGCCTGGCTGCTTCTGGGAGCTCCTTGGGACGCCAGCACAGGGCAAGAGCACAGCTCTGCTGTGACCCTTCTTGCTTGCACACCATGTCAAGAGGGTGAGAAGGGCCTTCTCACCCATAGGGACCAGCAGGGGGTGAGGCACCCAAGAGCCAGCTTTCCTCGGAAAAGGTCATTAGGCTGAGCATGCTCTCAGTTTGGCCTCCTCAGTCAACATCAGTGCTCTGCCAATGGAATCAGGGGGTCAAGGGTGGTTGCTGGCAAACAAGAATGGACCCCCCCATCCCCTTCAGAGGAGGTTGACAGGTCATCCTGTCAAGCCCACCCCTGCCATTGAGAACCAGCTCTTTCTTGAAGGTGTACTAGTAGTTGGCAACCTTCAGTCTCGGAAGACTCTGGTATTGCGCTCTGAATGGTGGTTCTGGAACAGCGTCTAGTGTGGCTGAAAAGGCCGATTCGGGAGTGACAATCCCTTCCACACTGGGAGCAAGTGCAGTCTGTCCCTGGTCTGTCTCCCTGGCTAGGGGCCTTCCTTCTTTGCCTCTTAGCCTCAGACTGTTGGCAAAGTGTCTCTTCAAACCGGGAAAGGCCATGCTGCACAGCCTGCCTCCAAGCAGGCCGCTCAGAGGCCAGGGTTTCCCACCTGTTGAGGTCCACTCCTAAGGCCTTCAGATCCCTCTTGCAGATGTCCTTGTATCGCAGCTGTGGTCTACCTGTAGGGCGCTTTCCTTGCACGAGTTCTCCATAGAGGAGATCCTTTGGGATCCGGCCATCATCCATTCTCACAACATGACCAAGCCAATGCAGGCGTCTCTGTTTCAGCAGTGAATACATGCTAGGGATTCTTGAAGGAACCCTTACAACAACCCTGCAAAGTGCGGGAGTCATTGAAGCTGAGAGGGAGTGGCTGACTGGTCGTGGCAGAGGAGCAACTCAGACCAAGGCAGTCAGGTTGGCTGGGTGAGCACGAAGGAGGCAGAGTTGCTTGGACTGCCAGGTGGGCTCCAGAGCCAGCTGAGCACAGCCAGGCTGGCACCAGTAGGCTGTGCTGAGCCTGGCACTACCCCCCCCCCCCGGGTGTTGCAGTCCATGAAGCTTCAATCCCTCTGACTTGCCAATGGGCACAAGAGGGAAGTCACAGGGAGGCCCATGTGTCCCGACGGGAGGAACTGCTGATACCTGCTCAGGTTCCCCAAGGTACACTAGGCCCAGTCAGAGCTGGCAAGCACAAGCCAGTCAGGGCCCCCTTCCCTGGCTGTGCTGGTGGCAATTGAAGGTTTCCTTTGTTCTTGATGGGATGCTGGCATGACTTGGGAAGGAGATCGTGGCTGCCGCTGCTAGTCTGACATGAAGGCAAGGGGCCAACCTCTGTCACCACACCAAGAGGCCACCCAAGCAGGAGGGGACCCACCTGGGGTCGTCTTGCCTGGAGCCAGCCCCACATGGACAGAGAAAGGCTGGGACAGGTGGCCTTTCAGCCCAAAGAGGGCAATGCCCTGAAATGCACATGTGTTCCAAATGTAACACACTGTTCCAAATGTAAAAGATCCTCCCAGGGCCAGCCCCTCCACAGGTGACACACGGCAAGACCCACAAGGCCTCCTTTTGCTCACAACCTCTTGGCTGAAAGTGTCAGCATGCTCGTATTCTCCAAAGTTTCTTTGCGGTGACATTCAGTTCTTCCAGGGACTGTCTGTACAGAATAGGAGGCTAGCTGGCAACAGAACGCAGGAAATCCGGCCTCTAACATCATCTGTGAATTGCAGAGAGGCTGGTGAGAATCCTGGTTCCAGAAAGTGTGATGGAGAAGTGGAAGCGAGGCTCCAATGCCAGCCAGCAGCAGATGGCAAAGATCCTCCAGGAAGTCAGCAGAAGGAAAGCTCTCCTCTGGGACTGCAGGGCCTCTGTGGCTCCTCCTCACTCTGGTGCACATGAGGATTTGGAAAGGACCATCATAGTCCATCATAGGACCATCATACTCCAGGGCACCTGGAGGGCCCTGCCCCATTCTGGGCGCCGCAGCTGAACATTGACAAACAGGAGCAGGTCCAGAGGAGGGCAACCAGAGTGAGGAGGGGGCTGCAGACCAGGTCCTGTAAGGCCAGGTGGAAGAAGCTGGGCATTCTGAGTGTGGAGAAGAGATGGTAAGGGGGGGACCTGATAATGTCTGCCAAAAATCCATGCCTCGAGTTATTTGCCTCTCCTCTCCCAAGTTTCTTCGTCCATTATTTTTATTTTTAAATGGTACATTTCTGAGCAGAACCGATGACTTTGCTAGTGCCGAGAGCCACTCAGACAGCTGCCTTCAGATGTGGGACACAACAGGGGGCACGGCAGACACTTACCTAGGGCTGTTATGTCACTTGCACTAGTACCCAACACCCTGTTGGAGGAAGCTCTTAAAACTGGTTTCCTCTTTAGGGGGGAAGCAGAGCAGCTTCAGCAGCAGAGCCCCCCCCCCCTTGCTGGGAATCAACCCAGGGAGCCTCCCACACCCGGCTGACTGCTAATCAAGAAAGACAAAGAACATTGGCTGGTTGAAGTTGCAAGGAGATTCATTTACTCACGGTTCATTAGAAGTATGGTTACAGCATCTGATTGAGATCAGAGGTTACTCTAACTTAAAAGATAACAAGGCCCTGAAGCTGCCTCGTCCTGCATGTGCCATGTGGTCAAGTTGGCGTCACCAGCAGAGCCCTGCTGGGAGCAATCTTGTCTGGTCAGTGGTTGGTGAGGAAGAGAGGGCGTGCTCGGAGAAGAAGGGATAGTTATTGTGTCTGGGCCATGCCCCCACATATGTCATCCAAAGGGGACAGGTTGGAGGGTCACTGGGCCATGGAGAAGGTAGGGTCACTGGGCTATGGCTTAACCCTTTCAATGGACAGTATCCTGCCACCTGTGGAAGCAGACGGAATTGTACCAACTCCAATACCCCTTCTCAACTCCGGATGCCCAAGTCCAGTTTATTCATACTTTCACGTAGACTCTGGAACTTATCTTTTGTTAGCAGGTTGGTCAGAATGTCTGCTATCATTTCTTGGGTTGGACAGTAGTCTATCCTGACAAGTCCTTTCTTAATCATGTCACGCACAAAGTGGTTTCTGATATCTATGTGCTTGGTGCGTGCATTGTGGCTTTCTGACTGTGCCAATCTGATACAACTCTGGTTGTCTTCAAACACCTGGATTGGCTTTTGTTCATCTATGCCCAAATCATCCAACAATTTACAAAGCCACATTACCTCTCTGCATGTTTCTGATGCAGATACATATTCTGCTTCTGTGGAAGAAAGAGCAACAGAGGTTTGTTTTCTGCTTGCCCAGCTGATTGCTCCATTTCCATACAAAGCCAAATGTCCACTTGTTGACTTTCGGTCAGTTCTGTCTTCTCCCCAATCTGAGTCACTGTAGACTACTAACTTGGGTCTTTCACTGGCTGGCAACTTCAGTTTGAAGTCTTGGGTGCCTTTTAGGTACCTTGCAACCCTTTTCACTCCAAGCCAGTCCCATTTTGTGGGAGAATTATTTTTCCTACTCAGAATTCCAACAGAACTCGCAATGTCCGGACTAGTTGTGTTTGAAAGATAAAGCAATCAGCCCACTGCTTCTCTGTATTGTGTATTGTTTGGGAGAGGTTCACTTTCATCAGTTTGTTTGAGAAAGTTGGTCTCCATTGGTGTGCTGGGTGTGCATCTTTGAGTCCTAGTGACTCCAACAAGTCCAGAATCTTTGTTTTCTGGCTAAGAAGAAAACTTCCATCTTGTTCTTTTTCTACTTGCATACCCAAGTAATAAGTCACCTTTCCCAGTTCTTTCATTTCCACTTCTTTCTTCAAGTGGTTAACTATTTCTTTGTAATCTTGTCCTTTCTCATAAAAACATAGCAAGTCATCCACGTAAACCAAGACATAAGTCCATTTTCCATCCTTTTGTCTTGTGTACAGACACTGGTCTGCTGCACCTTGTGTGAAGTGTAGTTGTGTCAGCATGTAGTGCAGTTTTTCGTTCCAAGCTTTGACTGATTGCTTTAAGCCATACAGCCCCTTCTGAAGTTTGCATACTAGATGAGCCTTCTTGCTGTCTGTGAAACCTGGTGGTTGTTTCATGTAAAGCTTCTCTTTAATTTCTCCATGGAGAAATGCAGTCTTAACATCTAAATGTTGGACAGACATATTCCTTGAAGCAGCTATGCTTAGAAGCAGTCTTATAGTAGTGTGTTTAACTACAGGTGCAAAAACTTCATCAAAGTCTTCTCCATATTTCTGGGAGAAACCTTTGGCTACAAGCCTTGCTTTATAGTGCTCTATTTGACCTTGTGCATTTGTTTTGGCCTTAAAGACCCATTTGCACCCTATTGCCTTTTTATTTTGAGGTAACTTGGTTAATTTCCATGTTTTGTTTTTGTGTAGTGCAGCTGTTTCTTCTTGTGCAGCCCTTTTCCACTTACTTGATACATCTGCAGGCATTGCTTCTACCTCTTCCCAGGATTCTGGTTCACGTTCTGACGACGACCTTGCAAGGTAGGTCAGCCCAACGTGGAACGCCTTTGTTCTCTCGGGATGAACGTCTGGGTTCTGCTGGAACTTGGTCTGCCTCTGCAGCAACTTCTGGCTCCAGCAGTTCCTCTTCTTCATCAGTCTCCTCTTCTGCTGCACTGGTCTCAGACTCTGGTGATGAGGGTCCTGGTATGCTGTTATGATAAACTGGTACATACATGAGTTCCTCATCTGTCTGTGATTGACCATTAATGAACCTTTTGCTTGTCAGCCTTTTCATTCTCTGCAAAGTATAGACCATGCCTAGTGGTCATCTTTCCAGTGTGCATGTCCATAACTTTGTAACCTTTTGTTCCTGGAGCATATCCCATGAAGAGACCTTCTTCAGCTCTCAGGTCTAGCTTGGACCTTTTCTCCTTTGGAACATAGGTATAGACTTTGCATCCAAACACGCGAAGATGCTTCATGTCTGGTGCCCTGCCATGCCACAGCTCAAAAGGGGTTTTGTTGCTTACAACACCCTTTGTGGGTAGTCTGTTTTGCAAATAGTTGGCAGTGATTATCGCTTCACTCCAAAAATTTGTGGGTAGCTCTGCATCAGTCAGCATGCATCTAGCCATTTCTAAGAGGCTTCGATTTTTGCGTTCTGCAACAGCATTTTGTTCTGCTGTGTATGGTATAGTTATTCTGTGTTTGATTCCTTGGCTTTCTAGAAGTGACTTTGTGTGCTGTGAGGTGTACTCACCACCGTTGTCAGTCTGCAACGCGCCAGGATTCCTTTCAAACTTGTTCCTCACCATTGCTAGGTATTTTCTGAGCATTTCAGGAACTTCATTTTTCTCTCTCAGCAGATAAATCACTGTATATCTCGAGAAATCATTTACAAACGTTAGTATATATTTATAGTTCCCTAGTGAGTGACTGGGCATTGGACCTACTAGATCACTGTGAACAATTTCCAGAACTCTGGTGCTGCGCTGTTCAGTCCTCTTTGGGAAGGATGGACTGACTGCCTTGCCTTTGATGCAACATGCACATCTGTCTGGATGGTTCTCATTGTGTTTTACCTGTAATCCTTTTGCGAGGTCCTTGTTTTGCAAGTCCAGGACTGCAGCTGTGTCTCTGTGTCCCAGCCTGCGGTGCCACAAGTTCAAACAGTCTTTGCTGCAGGTTTGCTTGGCACTCATCAGCTGTGCTTCTTCTTGGCACAAATCTAAAACATAAACTCCATCTCTTGATGGAGCTTTAACACCTTGAGCTGTTAAAGTATTATCACTTACTTGTATTATGTCACAGCCTTTTTCTGTGAACTGTGTGCCCATGTTTGACCATCTTTGATACACTCAGCATGTTTCCACTTATGTCTGGAGAATACACAACATCATTTACTGTAACGTTTATTGAGGGGGAGGGGGAGGGAGGGATTGCAGAGGGGGAACAGGGGCAAACAGAAGTATTGCTCTCCCTCTGCAATACCGGGTAGATGGGACTCGTCAGCCTAGGAAGGCAGCTCATCTAAGAGAAGGAAACTCTGACCTCAAACCTCCACTACCTTGTGGCTATATCCAGTTGTGGAAAAGGCTTCAGGAGTCAACCTCGAGGCAAAATCAGGAGCCGGAGTCCCTGAGGCAGTTCATGGCTGAACAGTCACGTTCTGGCAACTCCTGCGACGCCGCTGGAACCAACCGTATTGGCTTCTGCCTTTCCATTGGACCATTCCAGCAACGTGGAGAGGGGGGATTTGCTGCATGGGTAACAGCCTATCCTCCATACCTTCTTTACCCAGACTTCGCACACTGGAGAGGACACTCCAACTTCGCCATACGGTGTCGGCACAACACGGGAAGCAGCAGTTACCGGTTATAAGTCTTCGCTCGATTGGCGTAGAGCATGACGCCAGGGGCTGCTTCCGACGGTGGGAGAGATCATTGCATCTCATTGGGCAGCTACAGCCCGCCTTAAGCTGGGCACTCCCCAGCCAGTAAGGTGTTGCCTCGCCACGGTCCATTAACCTCATGGGGTGCGTGGGGTTTAGGGTGAAAACCGACAAGCGGATCGACAACTCTGCACCATGCAACAGAAAACAGAAAACTCCTGCCCTAAAGCTGGGCACCTGGAACTTTAGGACAATGACACCTGGCTTCTCTGATGACCTGCAAGAAATAGACGACGCACGCAAAACAGCTGTCATCGACATGGAACTGAGCAGACTGCAGATGGACATCGTCGCCCTTCAAGAGACTAGGCTGCCAGATTCCGGATCTGTCAAGGAGAGAAATTTCTCATTTTTCTGGCAGGGATAACCACCAAACGAAACCAGGGAACATGGCGTTGGCTTTGCGGTCAGAAATACCCTGCTGAAATCCATCATTCCACCTACTGTGGGAAGTGAAAGAATTTTGTCCCTGCAGCTCCAGTCATCAGCAGGACCTGTCACTCTCATCAGTGCTTATGCACCGACTCTGTCGTCTCCAGCAGAAGCCAAAGACAAATTCTATGATGACCTGGCCACCACTATCAAGAAGATGCCTATAAAAGAGCCATTGTTCATCCTTGGCGATTTCAACGCTAGAGTTGGTGCTGATAACAGGTTCATGACCCACTTGCTTAGGTCAGTTTGGCACTGGATGAACGAAAATGGCCAACGCCTGCTAGAGTTTTGCTGTCATCACGGTCTCTGTGTCAGCAACACATTCTTCAACACAAAGCCCCAACATAGAGTCTCTTGGAGACACCCAAGATCAAAGCACTGGCACCAGCTCGACCTGATTCTCACCAGACGCTCCAGCCTTCCCAGCATCAAGATCACATGCAGTTATCAGGGTGCTGCCTGAGACACTGACCACTCCCTGGTGTGCAGCAGAGTGAAACTGCAAACAAAGCGACTGCATCACACGAAAAAGGAAGGAAGACCTCGCATTGATACCAGCAAGACCCAGGATCAGAGAAAAGTGGAGGAATTTGCACGAGCGCTTGAGGAATCTCTTCCAGGCCCAGCCGACGCAAATGCATCCAACAGATGGGAACATTTCAAGAATACCGTTTACAACACCGCCTTCTCCATATTCGGCAAGACCAACAAGGCGGCAAACTGGTTTGAAGCCCACTCTGAGGAGTTGACACCAGTCATTGAGGAAAAGAGGAGAGCTCAAGCAGCATACAAGGCCAGTCCCAGTGAGCGCAACCTGCAGGTCCTCCGAGCTGCTCGCAGCAAAGTCCAACAGACTGCCAGGAGATGTGCTAACGACTACTGGCTCCAGCTCTGTTCCGAGATACAGATAGCAGCTGACACGGGCAACATCAAGGGGATGTATGATGGTATCAAGCAGGCCCTAGGTCCAACACAGAAGAAAATTGCCCCTCTGAAGTCTGCCGTAGGAGAGGTCATCCAGGATCGGGCGCAGCAGATGGAACGCTGGGTGCAGCACTACTCTGAGCTATATTCCAGAGAAAATGTAGTCACCGAAGAAGCACTGAACAACACTGAGTGCCTGCCTGTGCTGGAAGAGCTTGACAGTGAACCAACCCTAGAAGAACTTCACGTGGCCCTGGACTCCCTTGCCTTTGGCAAGGCACCTGGAAAAGACAGCACCCCTGCTGAAGTCCTAAAGTACTGCAAAGAGATCATCGTCACTGAGCTGCATGAAATCCTCTGTCTTTGCTGGAGAGAAGGTGGAGTACCTCAAGACATGAGGGATGCAAACATCATCACGCTGTACAAGAACAAAGGTGACAGGGGTGACTGCAACAACTATCGCGGCATCTCTCTCCTTAGCGTTGTAGGAAAGCTGTTTGTCCAAGTTGCACTAAAGAGGCTCCAGGTACTTGCAGAGAGCGTCTATCCGGAAACACAGTGTGGATTCCGAGCCAACAGGTCCACCACTGATATGGTATTCTCCCTTAGACAACTGCAGGAGAAATGCAGGGAACAATGACAGTCACTCTTTATAGCCTTCATAGATCTCATGAAGGCATTCGACCTGGTCAGCAGAGATGGCCTCTTCAAGATCCTCCCCAAGATAGGATGTCCACCCAGGCTCCTCAGCATCATCAGATCTTTCCACAAGGACATGAAGGGCACTGTTGTCTTCGATGGCTCCACATCAGACCCCTTTGACATCCGAAGCGGAGTGAAGCAGGGCTGTGTTCTTGCACCAACCTTGTTTGGGATTTTCTTCGCTGTCCTGCTGAAGCATGCCTTTGGAACTGCAACAGAAGGCATCTATCTCCAGACCAGATCAGACAGAAAGCTCTTCAACCTCTCCAGACTGAGAGCAAAGTCCAAAGTCCAGCTGAAATGTCTGCGTGACTTCCTCTTTGCCGACGATGCAGCTATCACTACCCACTCTGCCAAAGATCTCCAGCAGCTCATGGATCATTTTAGCAAGGCCTGCCAAGATTTTGGACTTACAGTTAGCCTGAAGAAAACACAGGTCATGGTTCAGGATGTGGACTCACCTCCCTACATTACAATCTCTGCGCATGAACTGGAGGTTGTCCATGACTTTGTGTACCTTGGCTCAACGATCTCCAACACTCTTTCTCTCAATACCGAGCTAAACAAGCGCATTGGTAAAGCAGCTACCACGTTTTCCAGACTCACAAAGAGAGTCTGGTCCAACAAGAAGCTGACGGAACATACCAAGATCCAGGTCTACAGAGCTTGCATCCTGAGTACACTTCTGTACTGCAGCGAGTCATGGACTTTTCGGTCACAACAGGAGAGGAAACTGAACGCTTTCCACATGCGCTGCCTCCGATGCATCCTTGGCATCACCTGGCAGGACAAAGTTCCAAACAACAAAGTCCTGGAACGAGCAGTGCATACATCCCTAGCATGTATGCACTGCTGAAACAGAGACGCCTGCGTTGGCTCGGTCATGTTGTGAGAATGGATGATGGCCAGATCCCAAAGGATCTCCTCTATGGTGAACTCGTGCAAGGAAAGCGCCCTACAGGTAGACCATAGCTGCGATACAAGGACATCTGCAAGAGGGATCTGAAGGCCTTAGGAGTGGACCTCAACAGGTGGGAAACCCTGGCCTCTGAGCGGCCCACTTGGAGGCAGGCTGTGCAGCATGGCCTTTCCCAGTTTGAAGAGACACTTGGCCAACAGACTGAGGCAAAGAGGCAAGGAAGGAAGGCCCATAGCCAGGGAGACAGACCAGGGACAGACTGCACTTGCTCCCGGTGTGGAAGGGATTGTCACTCCCAAATCGGCCTTTTCAGCCACACTAGACGCTGTTCCAGAACCACCATTCAGAGCGCGATACCATAGTCTTTCGAGACTGAAGGTTGCCAACATGTCATGTTTATTGAATCGTCTGCTACACATTTCATTTTCACTGTCCCTTTTCCTTGGATCTGGACTTTCTTACCATCAGCTATGGTAATCTGACCTTCCTCGTCTGTGTCCATTTCTTGAAAGAAGCTTTGGATGGAACATGTGTGAAATGAGCATCCTGAATCAATAAACCATTCCTTCTTTTCTACTTTTTCTCTGAAGCAATGATTAAAATTGTTCTCTTGGTTTGAGCTGCTGCTCCTAAATCTGAATAGGATTGCCAACCCCCTTCTTTTGTTTCTCTCTCTGACCCTTCCCTCTACCTTGGGTGGAGCTTAGGTGCTGCTCCTTCCTGCCTGGCTGCTTTGAGTTGCAAATTTTTGCCACTCCTTATTTGTGGCCTCCCCCTCTGTGGCCTCTGTGACCCCTTATTTGTGAAGGAGTCGTTTGTGTGACTTAAACTCTGCTTTGTAATCTGATCCACTTGCAAGGTCCCCTTTCCTGAAATGTGTGCAATAGGATATCAGCTCTGCGAGTACGGCTTTATACTCCCTTCTCTCTCTTCCAAATATTGTTGACTTAAAGCCTTCAAATACAGATTCATCAAGACATCCTATGAGGAATGCCACCTTTTGGTCTTCCAAAAAAACCAAGTTGGTGAGCACTAAGTCATTGAAGAGCTGAGTCAATTTACTACAATATTTATCACAGTCCTCTTTCCTTTCCAATCTGAGGCAACACAAATCATTAATCAATCTGAACTGATCCTTCGCTCCTGTCTTTGCATAGGTTTCAGTCAGGACCGTTATCATATCTTTTGCTGTATTAGCCTCTTGAACATAAGGTAACTGAAGCTCAGTTAAGGATCTGAGAATGAGGCACTTAGCCTTCCCATCTGCCTGATCCCATTTTTCCATTTCAGCTTCTCCGCTCATTGGGCGCTCCTTATTTAGGGCAGGCATGGCTCCATACATTTGTATTTCTGCCTTTATCTTACAATGCCAGCTGTGGAAGCTTTTGGGGTTCAGCCTGACCATTGGTTGGACGGCTAAGGCTCCTACGTCTGTTCCTTCTGCCATTGTTTGCTTAGCAAGCAAGTTCGGCCTTCTCGATTGGGTGGGGAAGAGTTCCCAAAAATCAAAAATATTCTTTCAAGGTATCTGGGCTTCCCAATGCACAACCCACCTAGGTTTCTTGGTACCTGGTCTCTGCGTTCCTTAGTGCAACGTCCCTGGGTTTCTTAGTGCACGGTCCCTGGGCCCATAACCTGTTGGAGGAATCTCTTAAAACTGGTTTCCTCTTTAGGGGGGAAGCAGAGTAGCTTCAGCAGCAGACCCCCCCCCCTCTTGCTGGGAATCAATCCAGGGAGCCTCCCACACCCGGCTGACTGCTAATCAAGAAAGACAAACAACATTGGCTGGTTGAAGTTGCAAGGAGATTCATTTACTCACGGTTCATTAGAAGTATGGTTACAGCATCTGACTGGGATCAGAGGTACACTAACTTAAAGACAACAAGGCCCTGAAACTACCTTGTCCTGCATGTGTCCTGCAGAGCCCTGCTGGGAGTGATCTTGTCTGGTCAGTGTTTGGTGAGGAAGAAAGGGCGTGCTCGGAGAAGAAGGGATAGTTATTGTGTCTGGGCTGCGCCCCCACATAGGTCATCCAAAGGGGACAGGTAAAAGTGTAGGGTCACTGGGCTATGGCTTAACCCTTTCAATGGACAGTATCCTGCCACCTGTGGAAGCAGACGGAGTTGTACCAACTCCAACACACCCCACCATCTGGGTTTTGAGGGCGAGTTGCAGGGGAGCAGAGGAACCCCATCGTGCCCCCCTATGCAAGGATGCACCTCTCAATGTGCTGGGGCTCCCCCTCCTCCCACTAGGCCTTTCTCAAGGGGGTCTTCTGGGTATCCTTTCCTCCTGCACGTGCTGAGCCAGTGCAAATGCAGCCACTGGGAATAAAATCTCATGGTCCCTGAAGTCACTCCACACATCTCGCCAAAGGCAGCGCTCCCCGGAAAGCGGAGCACCTTCTTCCCAAGTTACGGCTTGGCAGTCAGTGCCCTGCAGAGTCTGCTCACCCACACACAACTGGGGGCTTTCAGAAGAAGGCTGCTCAGGCCTGGCACCTTTCTCCAGGGCTCTGCTCTCCACAATTCCAAATGCTCCCGACCTTCCCCGTTCAGGTTTTTCCGGCAGCTTTCAGAGGTGATTTGTGAGCGGCTGGGTGGCGCTGCGAACGGCAGAGAAATGAGGCGCCTGCAAGAGCCCCGGAGGCCCCGCTCTGTGCCGCCACTGAAGTCTGGGCGCGACTTCTGCTTGCCTGCAGCAGGGCCCAGAGCCAGGGAGGCACCAGGGCAAGCTCCGCGCTGCCGGCCGGAAAGGAAGGAGCGCGGCAGGGCGGGCTTCGCGCTGGGGCTGCCAGGCCTTCCGCCGCAGGGACGCCTGTCCCGAGGGAGGCCGGCTGAGAGCGGGGCTCCCGTGCGCGGCGCAGAGCCAGAGCCCTGCAGCAAGCGGCGCGGGGCGGCGGCCGAAGCGCGCCCCCGCCCGCCGACTCCGCCGCCCCCCGCGGCCGCAGGCGAGGCGAGCGAGCGGCCACGCGCAGCGCGCCTGCACAGGAGGAGCGGTGCCGGGCATGGCGGCGGAGCCTGCTGCGCGCGGAGGCAGCCCGCGGAGGCCCGTCTCCCCGGAGGCGCCGCCCTGCTGGGCCGCGGCGCGCGCGCTGCTGCCCGGCGCGCGGGAGGAGCTGCGGCTGGAGTTCGGCGCCCCGGTGGGGCGCAGCGCGGCGCTGCTGCTGCGGCGGGCGGCCGACCTGCTGTACGGCGCGGGCGGCGCGCGCGGGCCTCCGCCGGGGCTGCTGCGGCTGAGCGAGGCGGCCTGCGACCGCGCCTGGGAGCGCCTGAACGCGGCCGCCTGGCGCGCCGTGGACCGCGAGTGGCGCCGCGCCTTCTCCTTCGGCTGCCTCTTCCGCGCGCTCGGCCTGTGCCGCGCCGGCGCCGCCTCGCCGGAGGCGCTGCGGGCCTGCGACCTGGGCCTGCTGCTGGGCGCGCCCGTCCTCGACGGCGTCCTGCTGCGGCTCGCCGGCGTCCTGCAGCGGCACCTGCCCGGCCCCGGCGCCGCGCCGCCGCCCGCGCCCAAGGTACGTCCGCGCCCCGCGCAGCGCCCTCGCCGGCCGGGCCGGGCCGAGCCCGCTGGCCGCGCCAACGCCGCCTCCTCTTTGCAGAAGGTCCGGAGAGGCCCGCCGCCGCCCGCCGTGGAGCCCGCAGCGGCCGTGCCCCGCCTCCGCCGCCCGTCGCTGGAGCGCTTCAGGGACCGCTTCCTGGCCCCCGGGAAGCCCCTGGTGCTGCAGGGCCTGGTCGACCACTGGCCCTGCATGAGCAAGTGGAGGTGAGCGCGGCTCGGCACTTGGGCCGCCTGCCAGCTGGGTGGCGCGGAAGCTCTGCTGGGGGCTGAGGCCAGCCCTCTCTGATGATCCCTGCTGCAAAGGCCGGGACCCCCTCCACGATGCAGCACCCTCAGCCAGCCAGCCAGCCAGCCAGCCAGGCGGGGAAGACTTTTCTGCCCAGAGGCACAGCCCTGCCGAGCGCCATGGGCACAGGTAGCAGGTCACGGGGTTGGCAGCTGGGCCAGAACCCGGGACTCGAGTCACCTGCTTATCTATGGTAAGGCCACACCTGGAGTATTGTGTCCAGTTCTGGTCCCCACATCTCAAAAAAGACATAGCGGAAATGGAAAAGGTGCAAACGAGAGCGACTAAGATGATTACTGGACTGGGGCACCTTCCTTATGAGGAAAGGCTAAGGCATTTGGGCCTCTTCAGCCTAGAAAAGAGACGCCTGGGGGGGGAACATGATTGAGACATACAAAATTATGCAGGGGATGGACAGAGTGGATAGGGAGATGCTCTTTACACTCTCACATAACACCAGAACCAGGGGACATCCACTAAAACTGAGTGTTGGGAGAGTTAGAACAGACAAGAGAAAATATTTCTTTACTCAGCGTGTGGTTGGTCTGTGGAACTCCTTGCCACAGGATGTGGTGACGGCATCTGGCCTGGATGCCTTTAAAAGGGGATTGGACAAGTTTCTGGAGGAAAAATCCATTACGGGGTACAAGCCATGATGTGTATGCGCAATCTCCTGATTTTAGAAATGGGCTATGTCAGAATGCCAGATGCAAGGGAGGGCACCAGGATGAGATCTCTTGTTATCTGGTGTGCTCCCTGGGGCATTTGGTGGGCCGCTGTGAGATACAGGAAGCTGGACTAGATGGGCCTATGGCCTGATCCAGTGGGGCTGTTCTTATGTTCTTATGCTCAGTGTGTCCCCCTTTGCTTTGTTGCAGTGTAGATTACATCCGCCAGGTGGCAGGCAGTCGCACGGTCCCTGTGGAGCTGGGCTCTCGCTACACGGACCAGGAGTGGTCCCAGACCCTCATGACGGTGGAGGAGTTCATCAGCCGCTACATTGAGAACGAGGTTTGTGTTGGAGGAATCTTTAAACTGGTTTCCTCTTTAGGGGGGAAGCAGAGTAGCTTCAGCAGCAGACCCCCCCTCTTGCTGGGAATCAACCCCAGGGAGCCTCCCACACCTGGCTGACTGCTAGTCAATAAAGACAAACGGCAATGGCTGGTTGAAGTTTGCAAAAGAAGTCATTTACTCACGGTTCCATTGTAGTGTGTTTACAGCATCTGATTATGATCAGAGGTTACACTAACTTAAAGACAACAAGGCCATAAAGCTGCCTCGTCCTGCATGCCATGTGGTCAAGATGGCATCACCAGCAGAGCCCTGCTGGATGCCACCTTGTCTGGTCAGTGGTCGGTCAGGTAGAGAGGGCGTGCTCGGAGCAAAGGGAAAGGTTATAGGGTCTGGGCCACACCCCCGCACAGGTCATCCAAAGGGGACAGGTAAAGTGTAGGGTCACTGGGCTATGGCTTAACCCTTTCAGGACAGTATCCTGCCACCTCTGGAAGCAGACGGAGTTGTACCAACTCCAACAGTTTGGGCCTTTTGTGGGGGGTGGGGACAGGTGGACCACAGGTGATGGCACCTTCCTCTTGATGTAGGAATATCAAGGCTTTAGAGTCCTCAGAACATTTCTTCAGGCACTGTTGTGTGGGCTGGGGTGCCCTCCCCATGGGGATGAGCAAGGGCAGCTGGGGGTCGTCCATCCACCCTTAGCTCTGTTGCTCAGCTGGGTGTGTGTACCAAGTCAAACTTCTCAGCAACATCTCTTTCTTTCTGTCTTGCTGCTCTACAATTTCAGAACCAGGTTGGCTACCTCGCCCAGCACCAGCTTTTCGACCAGGTATGTCTGGGCACAGCTGTTGCGGTTCCTTGGTCATCATCTCTAAAGGGAAGAGATTTGCGCTCACTGGCAGGTGCTGGGATCTCACCCAGGAACTGCAGGGGAAGGGGGGACCAAAAGGGACCTCAAAGCTGGCCTTGCTCAGCAATACATACAGAGCATGAGGAGGGGCCGAGCACACAAGCAGGGAGGGCCCTCTTGGACCCCCCACCCCATTTGCCTGAACACCTTGCCTGCCTTCCTGACTCTGAATAGCATCAGCTCACTTGCTGAGTCATGTCAGCTGTGGCTTAATGGCCTTTGGCTTCATGTCACCACCACCCTGGGACTAGTCATGGCAGTCCCTGATGCCCACAGGAAGTTGGGGGTGGGAATATTCAGCATGCTGCAGAACAACTTCCTGCTGAAGGTCTTGGCTGTGGTAGCAGAGAATCCAACCAACTGCCATTGATGCATGCCCCCCATAGCCCAGCTTGGGTTCTTCCCCCCCTTCAGAGGTGCCTGGTTGAGATTCTCAACCCACCCATGGAGGTCTGGTGCCCCAAGCACTTGTCCAGGAACAATGTGTGGTAGGTCTGCTGGATAAAGAGATACGTGGGCCCCTGTGGGGCTGTTCTCTGACTGACCCTTGCCAGATCCCAGAACTGAAACAGGACATTGGCGTCCCTGACTACTGCTCGCTGGGCAAGATGGACGAGGATGAGATCACTGTCAACGCCTGGTTTGGCCCAGCAGGGACCATCTCGCCTCTTCATCACGACCCCCAGCAAAACTTCCTGGTGCAGGTCTGTCCTTTACTGCAAGGGTCTCCAAACCCCAGCCCGGGGGTCAGATGCAGCCCACAGCAAGCCTCTTTACCTCTTATCCCCTGAAAGACTGACCCACTCAACTGAGCATGACCAGAACTGTGCTCTGGTTGTGTCTGGAGGGTGTTCTGAGGGCGAGAGGTTGAATGAATGAGCCCATTCATTCATTTATTCACTCATCTAAGTTCCATCTCAAATTTATTTAAATTTTATATTCAAAAATTTTTTCCGGCCCTCCACACCACGCCAGATATTTGATGCGGCCCTCTGGCGAAAAAGTTTGGAGACCCCTGCTTTAGTGCAATGGTCTGGCTGCCAAACCCACCTCAGCTGGCCAGGCTGCTGCTGAGGAGGGGCAGGCCCAGGTGGGGCTCGGTCTTGTAATATGAGATGGGGACTTCCCTGGCTTACGGGGCAGGTCCTGGCAGGAGGCAGCAGCAGGAGCACATGCTGCCGGGAAACAACCCTTCTAGTGCCGCCTCACCCAGAGACCCAGTTTGGGATGGGCCTCACAAGAGCTTTTCCTCCGAGCCCTGCCTTGCTGCTGGGGGGGGGAGGCACAGGGACCGGAGACCAGTGTGCACTGGAAATGGGCCTGCAAAGGGTTAGGGTTATCCTTCGAAGACACGGGAGGGGCAGGGAGCTCACCCTCCTGTGGAGCAGAAACCAGGCTCCTGCTGCAGCAAATGAGGGAGGCTGAGCAGGGTTTGTCTGCCAAAGCAAAGCGCTGGCCTTGCTGACCAGGCACCTTCTGCGCCTGTCCACCCTGACTGCAGGTGATGGGACAGAAGTACCTCCGTCTGTACTCCCCCCAGCATTCAGAGAAGCTGTATCCTCATGAAGGACACCTCTTGCACAACACCAGCCAGGTGGGTGACAGCTGGCACTAGGCAGGGTGGTTTGGGGATTTCCACAGGGGTGCGGCGGCGGCGGCAGCAGACCAACACTCTGCTGCCTTTCTAGGTAGATGTGGAAGAACCAGACCTGGCCAGGTTCCCTGCATTCGAAGAGGCCCCTTTCCAGGACTGCATCTTGAGCCCCAGCGAGGTCCTGTTCATCCCTGCCAAGCACTGGCACTATGTGCGTGCCCTGGAGACCAGCTTCTCCATCAGTTTCTGGTGGGCATAGCTTTTGCTGGGGTGGACGACATGTCTCCCAGCTGTTCTGAGTTGCGGGCAGAAAGAGGCTCCCCTCTTTCCATGCAAGACTACAACTGTGGAGGGGGGTCATCTAGAGCGGATGCTGGGAGGGACTGATGCTCTTCTGTCACTTCTTGGCTCTAGTGTTGTTCATAGCTGCAGCCCAGGCATTCCCACCCTTGCGGGTGGCACCCCCTGTGTGGAAGGGCCAGAGTAGGCAGGCAGCCCCCACCCAGCTGCTGCTCTGGACAGAAGGCCCTCCAGAAGCCCTTCTGAGCTGCAAGGATGGCCAAGCAATGCCAGCAAGCAGCAAACTCCTTCAAAGAGGGCCAGGCCTCTTCCACCAACTGTCCTGTATAGTGTGCCACTGCCGCGGGCTGGGGGTAGAAGTGGGACAGGCTTTTCTTCCCCAGTTTCTGTACTGGGGGCTGTCCTGGAGGGAGTAGGGACCCTGCCAAAGCTGAACAAGCATTGAGGTCAGCTGAAGGAGAGAGCTGCCTATCACAAAGGATGAAAATGGCAGTTTGCAAGCCAGGACCCCCTTTGAAAGATGGTCCTTAAAAGTCTCGTCCCAGAGACCCCAGAAAGACTGCTGAATCCAAAAGCATTGTAAGACTTGTATTTCATCCTTTAAGAAATAACACACACAGGCAGCGCCTAGCGCCAGGCCAGGCCAGGGCACAGATCCACAGAGGATGCAGGCGCCTCTCCGCAAGGCTCGCCTACCTATCGCTGCCTGGTTTCCGCCAGGGAGGTCTGTCTGCTCTCTCTTGGGGTACCGGATGGTGGCTGAGGTTCTGGGGGTGGACAGCAGAAAGAGTCTGGTGAGCTCAGTTGCCTCGCCCTCTCCCCTTCCTCCTTCTCCTCCCCTTCCAGCCAGCTCCACCAAAGCTGCTGGCTTTTGATCAGTCCCAGCTTTGCAGAATTGTGCTGTGCAGACAGCAGGGACAGCCAGTGCTCTCTAGGGTCTGTTTCTGTTTACATCCTGCTCCCTGCAAATGCTGCCCCTTCAGCCTGTGAGCCTAGCCCAGAATTTCATAAACAGTGTTGAAATCTTACTGTCTTGTTCACTGGTGCTTCTCTCAGCCACCCAAGCAGCCAGAAGCTGCTACCCAATAAACACTCTATCATTAAAACAGCCACACACATCCCCAATGAGTTCCTACCAGGGACTGCTTCCTGCTGGTCACTCCCTCTCCTTGCCAAAAGGCACCTTTCACCCGTGTTAATCACAATGTGTCTCCTTCTCAACAGCAGACTAAGGGTGACCCACCCACCCCCCATAGGGAATGGGCTCCACGAAAGGGTTCCCAGGGTGGGGCCTTTACCTGGAATCCTGTGAGGCCAGAACTGCTTGCACTGAGGGCAGCGAGGCTCCACCTGGGCTCGGAAATACTTGGCGAGGCAGGGCAGGTGCATCCCAACCCCACAGTCCTCGCATGCCTGGCTCTGAAATGGTAGAGGTCCCACAGAATGAGAGGATGCTCCAACTGTATGGCTGTGTCCTTTCATCCCCCCAGCCTGTTTTGGGGAAGTTTCTAGTTCAAAGCTTGTGCCACCCAAGAATTTAGCTTCAACCCAGGAACTACGAGGAGCTAGAACAGAAGGTAGTTAAAGCAAAAACAAAGCTGCTAGTGGCTGGTCCAGACGCCAAGCAGCACAGAAGTAGGAATGCTGGCAGGCCAAGCAGTCTCCCCTCCTGGCTCTGCCCCTGCATAGCCATTCCAACCCAACAGCTGTTTAAGGAGGACTGAGCCGCAGAGGCTGTGGCTGCACCAGCCTGACCTGGATAGCGAGGCTGCGGCAGATGTGGCACTTCCGGGCTGAATCCGGGTAGTGGCGGAGGATGTACTGCTCCAGCTCCAGGATGCCACGGGTGTGCAGGGTGTACTCGCCCTCCTTCTGCAGGGAGAGAACAAAGGCTGTGTGGTACCACCCCTAATAGCTCACCCTGAGCAGAGGGGGGAGGGTTGCCCACCCAGCCATCGGTCACCTCGATCAGCCACTGGCCCTGCACCAGGCTCTGGAGCACCTGTTCGGCCTCTCGCTTCTTCATCTTCTTGGGCTTCAGCTGGTCAGCCAAATTCAGGATTTCCGTGGAGGATGCAAAGCCTGTCTCTGACATAATGATGAGGTCCAGCTGCAGGAGACACCCCCCCCCCCCCCGCTGCTGAGGAAGAATACTTTGCACTGCCATTCAGCTCCTGGTGGCAGATGCCGCAAGACTCCCTGGTGCCTTTTGCCCCATTATGGATGGGGGGGAGACCCAGCCAGGACGTGCATCCCCAGGGCAGAAGAGATGCAGCCACATTTGCCACACCCAGCAGCCCCATCTGTTCTGACACCAAATACCTGCACTGGAAAGCATTTGAGGAGAGGGGCACCATCCCCTGCCCCTCCTCCATCAAACAGGACTCTTAAAAGTGGGCAGTCCCTACTTGCCCCTTGTCTGTCCCGGAAGTGAGGAGAGAGCATCTCCCTCCTACTGCCCACTTTCCACTCTTCAACATGAGAACGGCCCCGCAAGCAAGTGCTCAGCTGGCAGGCACAGGTGTGGCTGTTCCAGTGCAGCCCCACTTACAGTCTTTTTGAACAGCTCCAGCTCGTTCTCCGAATAGTCACTGGCCATTTTGGTCACGGCTGTTTCAGCCAGATTCACCTGGGGGGAGGAAGCAAGCAGTGAGCCCTGGGGCAGAGGAGCGGAGGGCTGTGATACACAAGGGACTCCACAGAATGCCCAGCCTGCTCCAACTGCACTCCACCACCACCCTCCTGGCCCCCTCCGGCATCCACCCACAGCTTAAGAGAAATGTGCGGTTCGGCCCTGCAGCCAGGAAAGCTGCGTATTTCACTGGCAGGAGGGTAGCCAGACCTGCTGCTCCTGAGCAGGGACCCCCCACCAGCCAGCCTGTTTCGGATGCCACGAGGGGGCAGCAGGTGTCCGCCTTACCAGGGCGTAGTAGGTCCTCCCGTTGGCTTCCGCCAGGCCCTTCCGGATCTCCATGAACAGGGGCTGGAGCTGAGCGTTGACCACGGCGATGAAGTCGTCCAGCCTGTCGTGCGCGTAATGGACTGGGGAGCAGGTGCACGGAGAGGCTGCAGGCGGTGCCTCTGTGCCCTCTTCCCCAAGCCAGACCTCCGCCCGCCAGACCTTCTCCGGCTGCGCTGCCCTCCTCCCCAGGCAGAGGAAACGCCGACTGCCCCGGGAGGAGGACGAGAAACCGGAAAGGCCCAAGTGCCTCTGTCTGGAAGCCCCCCGGGGGGAGAGTCCACCGCTGAGCTCTCCCTGCAGGGGAAAACTCTTCCCGCTACGGGGTTCAGTCCTGCCCAGGAGCCACCCCGTGCGCCCCTCGGATGCTTGAGGGCGGCCCCCTTCTCCAAGCGGAGCCTCGGAAGCCTCCACGAACGCTTCTGCGGGGCCCGCACCCCGGACCCTCCCCGTCCCAGCTGCCCGCCTGCGCCCACCCGCGCCCAGCGCGCGTTGCCCGACGGCGGGGCGACCGGCCCGGCCCAGCCCGGCCACTCACCGGCGTGCAGCTCGCAGCAGCGGCGGTGCAGCCTGCCAGCCTCCGCCCGCTCCACGATGCCCAGGCGCAGGAGGGCCTGCAGGAAGCGCCGGTGCGCGTCGCTCAGCGGCTGGCCGGCCATCGCCGGGGTGCCGCTGCCGCTGCAGGGGGAAGGCGGAGGGTGAGCGCCGGACGGCACTCCCGTCCCCGGAGCCCCCTGCGGCCGCTGCCCCGCAGCTGGTCTGGCCTCTGCCCACGGCCACCGGGGGAGCAGGAGCAGCTGCAGGCCGGTCTGCAGGGGCCTCGGCTCCGCGGCAGCAGGGTCAGCGTGCGCTCCCCGCAGGGCACCGGCCTTCCAGGCGCGCTCACCCGCAGCGGGGAAGAAGCGTCGGCGCCCCGCCGCTCCTGCTGGCCCCGCCCCGGAGGGAGGGCTTCCGCGGCACTGCTGCCCCGGAGGAGGGGCGCCGGCCGCCCCGCCCCGCCCCAAGAGCACGCCGCGCAGGCCTGCCAACGGCCGAGAAGAGCCGCGCGACTGGCGAGCCTTGCGCGTGCCCGCCGGTGGCTCCTGTGCTGCTGGGGGGCGGCGTCGAGCCCGTCCCCCTAGGCGGCACCCTCCGTCCCGCAGGCGCTCTGGAGGCTGCAGCGCCCTCGGGCTCCAGCGCCAACCGGTGCAGTGGGGCCTGGAAGGCGGCGGAGCCGGGCCTCCCCACAGTCGCCAGCAGCGCAGCGGGCCCTGGCAAGCCAGATTTCTGCCCGCTACAGCCCAGGGCCTGCAGGCCCCTTCTGGCTGGGCCGGGGGTCTGAGACGGGGAGGCCACGTGTCAGCTCCACAGCCTGGAAGGCCTTCTGGGGCCTTTGGGAGGCCTTCCGAAGCACAGGGAGGCAGTGCGCGGCCAGAAGACCCTTCTGGAGGAGGTCTCCAGAGACTGCTCCAGGAGGCCCTTCAGGCACCAGGTTGTCACCTGCCTTGTATCAAATCCGTGGGGAGCAGGGAGGAAAAGGCAATTCCAGGTGACAAGCCATGGTGGCCAGGTGCAACCTCCTGGTTCTAGGAGCAGGCCGTCTCTGAGTGCCAGGTGCAAGGGGAGGCACCCGGATGCAGGTCCCTTGTGTGCTCCTTGAGGCATCTGGTGGGCCACCGTGAGATCCAGGAAGCTGAACTAGATGGCCCCTCGGCCTGATCCAGTGGGGCTCTTCGTATGTTCTTAAGGGCAGCTGTAGTAGTGCATTCAAACACAGGAAAGTGAAACATGTAACTGTTGGGAGTTGGTACGTCTGCTTCCGAGAGGTGGCAGGATACTGTGCATTGAAAGGGTTAAGCCATAGCCCTACACTTTACCTGTCCCCTTTGGATGACCTATGTGGATGACCTATGTGGCCCAGACACAATAACTATCCCTTCTTCTCCCAGTACGCCCTCTCTTCCTCACCAACCACTGACCAGACAAGATGGGTCACAGCAGGGCTCTGCTGGCGCCACCATCTTGACCACATGGCACATGCAGGACAAGGTAGCTTCAGGGCCTTGTTGTCTTTTAAGTTAGAGTAACCTCTGATCTCAATCAAATGCTGTAACCATACTTCTAAGGAACCATGAGTAAATGAATCTCCTTGCAACTTCAATCAGCCAATGTTCTTTGTCTTTCTTGATTAGCAGTCAGCCTGGTGTGGGAGGCTCCCTGGGTTGATTCCCAGCAAGAGGGGGGGTCTGATGCTGAAACTACTCTGCTTCCCCCCTAAAGAGGAAACCAGTTTTAAGAGATTCCTCCAACAGTAACTTCGGACCAGAACCGCTAGGCCCCAGCCGTGGGTCACCCCCAGCTCAGAATTTGCAGGCCCCGAGAGTCAGCCCCCCCTCCTTCTAGTCTAGTGTGTTTCTAGAACACAAGGCCTTGGATCAACTCTGTGTGTGTTCTGGCATTGTTTAAAGGTGAAATGGGCAGTGTGGAGTTCAAATGTTTGCTTGGAGAACAGAAGAGAAAGAAACATTGGAAAAATGACGTTTATTCCACCTGGGCTTAGTTTCAAAATCCTCACATCATAATGTGGGAGATGGTGAAAGCCAGTCCTTGGATGCCCATTATTAGAAAAGCAAATGAGGAAGATTTTGCTGAGGTCAAAGAAATGCCGTAGCATTACTCAAAGTAAGGAAATGATCCCATTCTGATGAATGTTTTCATTTAGTTTCGATCTTGCTCATGCTAAGTCAAAACTATCAGCTTAAAAAGTTGTTCTAATAATGTAGTTAACATCTATTTTGTAGGAAAATTTAGGAAAGGGGGCGAATCAGGCATCTTCTGGTCTAGAGGGTAGAGCCTCCGTTTGCCTGAAGATAACATTCGAAAGTTGCCAGTTTGAGGCCACCGGCACCATGAACGGCGAGACCTTGAAGTGGCTGACAGGCCTAGCCAAGTTATTCCACCTGCTCTTTGGCTGCTGTCAGCCTGTGTGGGAGGAATCTGGAGGCCAGAATGTGATACCAGATCATAAAAGATCCATCCAAAATGTTGTGGTTCTTGAAAGATAGAACCTTCTTCAATTGTAAAAATCCCTGTTGGGATTTAGTATAGCCTGCCTATGTAAACTGCCTTGAATTAAAGTCTGAGGAGAAATCTGACGACCAAGAAAGGCGGTATATAAATACCTGTATTTATTATTATTATTATTATTATTATTATTATTATTATTATTATTATTATTATTATTATTATTATTATTATTATTATTATCTTGCCCCAGACACAATGCCAGATCAGTGGCTCTGCAAACAACCTAGACTGCAATCCTATCCACACTTAGGAGTAAGGCCCACCAACAAAAATGGGACTTACTTCTGAGTAGACATGCATAGGATTGGGCTGCTGCTGGTCAGACCCATTCAAAGGCAAGGAAGAGGGCAAGGGGTGCTCCCTGCAGGACTACCAAAGCCAGGGGAGGCTGCTTCTGTTGACTGCTAGCACCACCACCCCCCTTGGCACTCAGCCTCAGCCCCCCTCAGCCTCTTTTGCCCTCTGCTCTGCAAATCCTAGCCTGAAATGGCATCCACCTGACCCAGGAGCCTAAGACATTACCCCCTCCAGCCTCTCTCCAGGACTGGGAAGCCAGGGTGGCCCGTGGGCACCCGCCTGCTCCCCCACTGTAGGACCATAAGAAGAGCCCCACTGGATCAGGCCAAAGGCCCCTTACTTTCAAGGCAAGCATGCACAGGACTGGGCAGAACTACATGAGAGCCACCCTCCAGAACCAGATCAAAGGGAGAAAGGGGAGAAGCAAGACGAAAAGATTGATAACCCAGAAGTCTGTAGATCCAGGACAAGGAAGGAGTCCTGGACTGTGAGCACGGAGCCTTTTCAAAACCTCTCAGAGCAGATGTAAAAATTCCTACACAATATAGGAAAGCAAGGGAAAGCAATATAGGAAATACATATAGGAAATAATATAGGAAATATACAGGAAAGCAAGGGAAAGCAATATTCTCCTGGGGGCTGGGGATAAGAATAGGCCCTCAGTTTGGCTGTACTTGTCATAAGAGGCGACTAAACAGGTAGATGGGACTCGTCAGCCTGGGAAGGCAGCTCATCTGAGAGAAGGAAAACTCTGATCCCAAACCTCCACTGCCTTGTGGCTACATCCAGTTATGGAAGAGGCTTCAGGAGTCAACCTGGAGGCAAAATCCGGAGCCGGAGTCCCTGAGGCAGTTCGTGGCTGAACACGGTCACGTTCTGGCAACTCCTGCGACGCTGCTGGAACCAACCGTCTACCCCCTCAGACAAGGGACATTATGAAACATAATCAAACATAGGTTTCCCACTGATTGATTGTTTAGTTTTAAATAAAATAAACTTTTAAATTTTAATTTAGTTTTAAATAAAAATAGTTTAGTTTTAAATAAGTTTGTTGAACTTTAAAAGTTTTGATTAAAAGATTATTTGAAAGTTTATTGAATCAAAAGTTATTGATTAAAAGTTACTAAACTTTAACACAATCCTAACACTTTTAAAAATAATAAAATACATTGGCATCCTTCAGTCTTGGAAGACTATGGTATTGCGCTCTGAATGGTGGTTCTGGAACAGAATGTCCTCTCCAGAGCGCAAAGCCTGGGTAAAGTAGATATGGAGGACAGACTGTTTCCCATGCAGCAAATCCCCCCTCTCCACGTTGCTGAAATGGTCCAATGGAAAGGCAGAGGCCAATACGGTTGGTTCCAGCGGCGTCGCAGGAGTTGCCAGAACGGGACTATGTTCAGCCATGAACTGCCTCAGGGACTCCGGCTCCAGATTTTGCCTCGAGGTTGACTCCTGAAGCCTTTTTCATAACTGGATGTAGCCACAAGGCAGTGGAAGTTTGGGATCAGAGTTTTCCTTCTCCCAGATGAGCTCTCTTCCCAGAGTCCCATCTACCTGGTGGCTGTTTAGTCTCCTCTTAGTACAGCCAAACTGAGGGCCTATTCTTATCCCCAGCCCTCATATAACGCAGTAACTGTTACCCTGAATATGCCTGATCTTGTCTGATCTCAGAAGCTAAGCAGGGTAAGACCTGGAGACAGCCTGAAGGTTGCCAACCAAATAATAAAATATATTCTTTAAAAACTGAATTTTAGTGCCCTGCTAGTGTGTGCCAGGAGATGAAAAAGATTGAAAATCTCTGTTCTTCTGTTCTAGGCTGAGGAGCCCCAAATGCTGCAGCCTTCCTCACAGGGAAGGTGCTGCAGCCCAACCGACTTTCCAGCCAGTCCAGCCGGGTGGAGACTGCATCATGCAGTGCCTGGGGTGGGGGGCAACTACAGAAGCCTTTTCAAGGCCCTTGCCTGCCCAGCTGGCTCAGGCGGGGCTGTTGGTCGCTCTCCTCCACCCCTTTCCCAGTTCCGCTGCACCTTTGGGAGAGGGGGAGACCAGAACTGGGCCTTGCCACAGGGGGCCAGCTGGCTGCCGCGTTCTCTGCCCAGTCCTAGGGCAGCCGTGCCCCGGGGGCGTGCGCTGCGTGCTGTGGTGGGGAGGCAGTCACGGAGGCCTCCTCCGGGCTGCATTTGGCTGCACTGGTGCCGGAGTGCTGGGTCGGACTGGCCCTCTGCCCTTGCACCGAAGGGTCCTGGGCAGGCCGGCTCCGGGGCTCCTTGGGGGCCACTGGGAATTGGGGGGAGGGATCAGTGGTTGGGAAAACTGCCTCCCCCGCACGACACTACGAGCTCTGGGTCGAGGTGGGGGCGAAACGCGCAGGGAGGGGGCGGCCGCTGCTGAGCGCCCGCCCGGCTGCGCAGACCCCTCTCTCGGGTGCGCCAGGACGCCCGGGGGCTCGCGGGGTGGCGGCGAGAGGCCAATTCGGAGAATCCCGCTGGGCGCCTCGAGCCCACCTGCCCGCGCCCACCTGCTGCTGCACCAGGGGGCGTCGAGGGGGCGCCCGATCATGGCAGGGGGGCGGCTTTCCTTCCAAGCCAGGAGGAAACCCGCGCTCGCCCACCGCGGGGCGCCTCTGCCGGCGGGACTCCAGCGCGCTCCTTGGGGCCCGCTCCCGGGCGCTCCGACTGGCGGCGGCTCTGCCCCGCGCCTGTCCGCGCTCTTCGGGACGGGAGCTGCTGCGGGGCTTCGGGCCGCGGCGTCGAGGGCGGCTGGCGGCGACTCGCAGCCGCGCCCCCCGCCAGCTCCGCCCGCTCGGGCGCCGGAGGCCGGTTCCCAAGAAGGGCGAGTTCTATGGGGCGCTCCGCCCTCCGCCCATCGTCGTCAGTGCCGGGAACTCTCGACGGAGCCTGGCCGGGCCGCAGAGCCGGAAAAGCGGCGACGCCGTCGATGCGGCTGGGCTCGGCGTCTTGCGTCCGGACGGGGAGCCATCCTGGGGGCGGCGGGCCGGAGCGGAGCGGACAGGCGGGTGAGCCGGCGGGGGCGGGGAGGGTCCTGGACCCGGCTGCGGCGGGCAGGCCCAATCAGGCCGGCTTCCTCGCTGGGACCGCGGCACCGGCGCGACCCCCGGCGGCCAGCTGCCGTCGGGGGGCCACCCTTCCCGGCGCCCCAGGGCAGCGGGCGGGCCCAAAGCCCGCGCCGTCGAGGGGCTGCTCCGCTCGGGCAGCCCGCCCGCCCGCGCTCTCGAGGCGCCCCCCAGCGTCGGGAGCCCCGGGAGGGGCGGGGGAGTCCCCACCGAGGGCCTTGCGCGGCCTGCCTGGCCGTCCCGTGGCGCGGCGGCCGCACTCGCTGCGCCCCTGGAGGGCGGGGACCCGCAGTAGCAGCAGCCCCGGCTTCAGGAGGCCCCGGGGCGTCCCCACCGCGCGTCGCGCTGGAAGCTAAGGCTCCGGGCAGCTCGCCGCGCCGAGCTGGTCCCCGGGCCGGCAGGCGGGCGCGGGGGACGAGGCGCCCCCTGGTCGAGCCGCCCTGCGCAGGCTGCGAAGTGCGCGCTTATCCGGGGCAGCCCCCCCCCCCCGCTTGCCGTGTCTCTCAGCGGGGGGCTGGCGGAGGCTGCGGGGGGGCAGCCCTGATGCTCGGGAGCTGAGGCGGGGCGCTCACCCACTGCGCACTGACGCTCTCCTGTCTCTCCAGCTGGAGAGCACTGCGGGGGGGGGGAGCCCTGCATCCCCAAGGCCAGTCCGACGGTGCCTGCAAGGCCTGCCCCAGGTGGGCCTGGGCCTGGGGCGACTGGGGTCTCTTCTGGCTCTGGGAACGCGGCCCTTGTGACAGAGATTGCTGGGGTGGGAACAGCCGCCAGCCTGAGAGGGCCTGTCCTCTTGGCAGGGCCTTCGCTGACCTCCTCCTTGTCCACAGTGTGAAGATGGCCACGGGCCAGGCTGGTGCAGCTGTCCTCCTGCGGAGCCTCTTCTTCTTCCTCGGCCTCCTCGACCACAGTGCGTATCTGCAGGCAGGAAGGAGTGCCTGTCACTGTCAGCTGGGGAGCGCTGCCAGCCCTTGCCTGTCCTCACCAGGCCCTGCCTTTCCTCGGGGTCTGCCTGCCTCTTTGCTCCGCCAGCCGCTCTTTCTGGGGCAACCTGCCGGCAAAGCGAGAGGGCCCCGGGCGCTGCTGGTTGGGGGCTGAGCAGCAAGGGCCTTTCCGCTTGGCTGGGCCTGGTGCTGGAGCTTGCTTCTGGCTCAGGGATCGTGGACACCTGGGCCTCCCCCAGGGGCCTCCCAAGCTGGATTGTTCCCATGTTCCGACTTCTGCCCTTTGCTGCAAGCGTCCTTTGGGGGGTTCATTCGGCTTTATCAGCAGACAGCAGAGGCCGGCAAACCGACCAGTGGCTGCAGGAATCCCCAGGTGTGGTTGACTGGGTGGTTCATTCACCCTCGGGAGACTGTCATTTCCCTGGAGATGGGTGTTGGTTGAGGGGGTGCCCCTCTTGCTGAGACTCTCACAGGCAGGGAGAGCGGATGTGGGGAAGGGCATTTGGAGTGCCCTCTTGGGTTCGGTAACTGACATTAGGCTTAAGTGTTGATTTTTGTTTCTATAATGTGGGATTAGGTTTCGATCTGCTTTAAGACTGCAGGATAGAGCACAATAGATACTGAAATGTAGGAGAAATAAATACCTAGTTTCTTTAGATTGTGGATAGGGGCCCAATTCTTTATTTGATTTTTCTCCATAAACTGGTGTTGTTGACAAACAGTATATAAACGCTTACGTGCACACACCCCCGATGGGGAGGGGAAAGTCAGGATATAAAATGCACAAAGCCTGAAGCAGGCCAGGAAGAGGCGGACAGAGTCAGGAGCTTCTTTCCCCCTTGGCTTCTGGTCTCTCATGACTTCCTCTTGCCTTCAAGAAATGTGCTCACATTTCTTTGTAAGCTGTTTTTTCTGTTGAATACAAAAGGGGAAGTTCGTTGTCTCTGTTTTCGTTTGGGGATCCTGAAAGCAAATGTTTGCTGAGGACAAAATGTTAGCAACAGTGGAGGCCCTTCTTGTCTCAAGGGGCAGGGAAACCTGGGCCAGAGGGAGGCAGCAGCTGAATCCTCCTGGCAAGGAGGAAGGCCTGCCCCCCTTCTGCCAGACAAAAGGAGAAGGGAGTCCCTGCAAAAGAGGCATCCTGGCAGGGCTTCTAAAAATGCCTCCTTCAGGAAGGTCAAAGGTCATTTGGGTGGTTGGAGGAAATAGCAGACAGGTGGAAAAGGCAGGAAGGAGGAGCTGCTGGGGAGGTGTCTGCCGCCCACACTGAGTGTAGCTCCAGGTACCAGGAAGAGGGAGATGTGCAAATGAGCAGCAGGTTCAGCCCCTGCTCTAAGAATGCCAGATGCAAGGGAGGGCACCAGTCTCTTGTTATCTGGTGTGCTCCCTGGGGCATTTGGTGGGCTGCTGTGAGACACAGGAAGCTGGACTCGATGGTCCTTGGGCCTGATCTAGTGGGGCTCTTCTTATGTTCTTAAGAAGGGCTTGATTCTGCAACACAGGGCACCCATCTGCAGAGCAGAACATGCCGGGTGGTGCCAACCCCCAAGCGGAGCAGCCAAAATGGGAGGACGGCGAGGAGGGGGATGAGGAGTTGTGCTTTGGGCAAGGACTCCTGTTCTTCCTGATAGGATTCCCAAGTGTGAAATGGGCTTTTCTCCGACTCCTGTTTTGTCTTCCCAGATTTCAGTGGTCTCCTGTCTGCCTCTCCCTGGGGTGGTTTGCCAAGCCCATGGGGCAACAGAGGCTTCTGTGCCTGGGGTCTTGCTGTGGGGTCCCACTACGGGATGCTGGCTGGGGGCATAGAAGTCCCCAAGCAGGTCCCCCGTGGTGTGGGGCTGACTCAGTGCACCCACAAAGCCTGCAGGCAAGGGAGTTGAGAGCAGCCCATGAGAGGACACCCTGCTCTGCCTGGGGCCCAGTGGGGTTCTCTGGGCTCACTGGTTCAGGGATGATTCATATGTGATGTTTTTCTGCCTGGAAAGAACAGTCTCCTGAGGTGTTGGATGTTGTAGCTCAGGAAGATTTGAGGGACAGAAGATGGTTAGAGAGGCAGGGGGTGCTCTCCAAGAGAGCCCAGAATGGGCATCTTCTGTTTTGCAGATTGGGGGGCACCCGGCAGCGTCCCCGCACTGGGTCTCCTGCTGCATTTCCTGGCTGTCTTGGCTGGCCACCAACAGGTTTCCTCGTCATAACGTGGTGCGATGCCCAGGTGTGCAGCAGGATCAGAGGTGCTTTGCAGCCCTCCCAAGGGGCTGGAGGTGGAAGTGAGCAGGGTTGAGGGCTTGCACCAGGGAAAGGGGGGGCAGGGGGAGGGACATGTGGCCTGATGAACTAGAGAGGCTCTCTTGTGGCAGAAATGTTGGTCCTTTCACAGTGGGGGGGATCTTGGAGGGTGGGGGGATTGAAGAGAGCCTCCATTGGGGCAGTTTCTGTGAACTTGACCTTTAAAGGGGCTCTTTGGGGGGGGGTTCCCTAGTTGTGCCTTCCGAGGGCTTCCAGCCAAACTGCACTACGGACTTTGCCACAGAGCTGGTGTGTGGCTGGAGCGTGGATGTTGCCACCAACTGCACCCGCGAGGTCCGGCTGCTCTATGCCCAGGAGAACTCCCAGCACAGGGACGAGGAAGCTCCGCTGTAAGTGCCCCGCCAGGCTTTGCCTCACCCCAGAGCAGGTTGCTGCAGCCAGGCCTGCCCTCTCCGGTGTTGGTGCAGTGGGGGTTCTTGCCGTGTAGAGATGGCTGGGTGCATGGAGTTGCCTGGGTGTGAGGCTGGGAAGAGCCCAGAATGCCCCAAGGCTGCAGAAAACCCCCAAGGCAGCCATCTCACGGGGAGGGAGGCAGCTTCCCCCAGAAGCTGTGAATGGCCAGCCCAGAGCATCCCTGTCGCCAGGGAATGCATTTGTGATCTCTGGGAGCTTTTCACAATGTCCCTAAGAAAGCAGGGTCTCCAGGGTCCCCAAACAGCCAGCTAATAGCCCTGCTGGCTGGGCCACAGATTCCATACCCCTCAAATCAACTTGGAGCATGGCTCGGAAATGTTCCTTCCTGGACCGTGTTGCTCCACAGAGGGCCGACACAGGGACCATTGGGCAGCCCTTCCCCCAGATCCTTGATGGGACTGATCTGAAGGAACCAATGGCTTCTCACCCCGTGGAGCCTCTCTGTCCTCCAGGCCATCCGTGTGCATTCCAGAGTACCAGCAAGGCTCGGATTTGACCCAATGCACCTGCAGCATTCCAGGGAAGAAGTTTGGAGGGACCAGTTTTTTCTTGGCTCTGGAGGTCAATGGGACCAGGACTGGGCCGATGGCCAAGGTGGATGCGGATAACTTTGGTAAGGCAGCCTTTGGTATTCTAGAAAGGCCTCTTTTCCCCTGACTCTAAAGAACCACCTATAAGTGTCAGCAGCTTTGGTGTCTGGTGAGATGGGGCAGGAGTAGGTGTGCCTGGGGTGGGGAAGGACTTGCCACAGCATGTGCCTGAGGAGAGAGAAGCCTGTGCCCCAACTGGCGCTCCAGTAAGAGACAGCCCTCAAGCCCTCCCTTGTCAGATGGAAACCAGGGGAGAGTGGGGGAGGGGACTGCACTCCCAAGCCATTTGCTCCAGAGTGTCAGGCCACCTCCCTCCCTTCGCCTCTGCCCAATTCCCTGCCTGCCTTGCTCCACCAGCTTTGCCTGGCACCTCCCCCTTTCTCAGTACACACCTGTCGCTTCTCTGCCTCTGCAGTCAAACCCAGGCCCCTCGTCAACCTGACTGCAGACACAAACAGGAGGCACTCGGTTGTCCTGACCTGGGCCTGGGATGCTGTCTACACCCAAGAGAGTGATCTGCACATACAGGCTCCAACCTATCAAGTCAACTATTGGCTTGAGGGCCAAAGAGAGAAGGTAGGTCTGCTCCTCCCTCCCTCCTTCCCTTTCTGTTTGAGCAGCACAACGCAGTGCATCTGCACTCCACAGCATAGACACCAAATCCCCAGGAATCTCCAGTGTTCTCTTGACAACTATGGCAGGACTGGCAGGCGTTTGCCCAAATGTCTGCTACAGATTGGAGCTTCTGCAGGGTGCCCGCACCCCAAATTGTTCTTCCAAGAACATCTGAATGGCCTGGCTGGATTTGACTGGGGTCTGTCTAGTCTGAGAGATGCTGTGGGAACAGTGGAGGCCAGCACCCCCAGCACGTGGTCATGCTCAGAAGTAGAATGGTCTTCATCAGAAAATGAGGTGCAAGGAGAGAAGAATAAGTGCAGTTGGGCTGTATCCACCACTACAGGCCTCAATCAAGGAAAAGGTTTTCATCAGGTTGTAGAGTTAGTTAGCACTGGTGGAAATTGCTGTTAATGCCTGATGTGAATTGTCACTGTGTTTGTCCTGTCTGCGTGTGAGACGGCCGCATCCACACGATTTCCCACCATTTCCATCTTTTGATAACACACTGCAGGATATTGATGACAGTGCCAGCTTTGGACTGTCTGATATGTCAGTTGAATTTCAGACACTCAGTCTTTTGACAGACAATCCTCATTTTCAGTCACTCCCCAGAAGCTGAGGGGGTTTTCTTGACATCCCCCTGCACACGCTTTCAGAGATCCCTTGTTGGCATCCTTCAGTCTCGGAAGACTAAGGTGTCACGCTCTGAATGGTGGTTCTGGAACAGAGTGTCCTCTCCAGTGCGCGAAGCCTGGGTAAAGTAGATATGGAGAATAGACGTTTACCCGTGCAGCAAATCCCCCCTCTCCACGTCACTGAAATGGTCCAATGGAAAGGCAGAGGCCAATACGGTTGGTTCCAGCGGTGTCGCAGGAGTTGCCAGAGCGTTACTGTGTACAGCCACGAACTGCCTCAGGGACTCCGGCTCCGGATTTTGCCTCGAGGTTGACTCCTGAAGCCTTTTCCATAACTGGATGTAGCCACAAGGCAGTGGAGGTTTGGGATCAGAGTTTTCCTTCTCTCAGATGAGCTGCCTTCCCAGGCTGACGAGTCCCATCTACCCGGTCTACCCAGAGGTCCCACCTCCAAAATAATTCAGCCTTGTTTTATCACAAGGGAATTCAGGGTTCTCTGAGCTGAATAAATAAGGTGCTCAAACTCCCACGGCACACCTGTGGACCTTTTGTGACACACCAGTTGAAAATTGCTGCTCTGTTGGCATGGCACACCGAGCTCTTGGACCTCCCCCAGAGGTCCTGGCCACAAAGGAAGCTTCAGAGGCAGCAAACCAGATGTATCTGAATTTTGGTCCCCCTCCTTTGGGTTGTTTTGTTTAGCAGAGATGTGGTTCATCAGTATAGTTGAACACACCTGGGCAAATGTGGGTCACAAGAGAGATCAGGGAGCTCAGAAGTGGGTGGGTGAACTCTGCAGTACAGCTTGAAAATGGCAACTTTACATATTTGTGCTTGTTTCTCAAGGGGTACTCAGATGAAACTCAAAAGCAGAGCTATGAAATCTTTGTACAGCGTCTGTCTCCAGGACCCTACACGGCGATTGTGCGGTTCAAGAGCGAGCTCTTTAACAGCTTTTGGAGCGAGTGGAGCACCCCCTGCAAGTTCCACGTTGGTGAGTGTTGGGGGTCAGACTGCGGTGCCAGGGCTTTTCCAGCCTGACAGGACCATCGTGCCGTGGACAGCTGTGTCCCAGCCAAATGTGTCCCGCTCATTGGCATCCCTGGATGTATTTGCCTGTTTTTTTTAAATTTTATTTTGCATGCCAGACAATTTTGTCTCAATATATGTATAGATGTCCTTTTTATTTTTAAAATGCAAAGGTAGAGCTAGGGTGAGGGTTAGGGCTAGAGTAAGTGGCTCAGCATATATAACATGGGGTTTGTTTCCCCTGGGGGCTGGGGATAAGAATAGGCCCTCAGTTTGGCTGTACTTGTCGTAAGAGGCGACTAAACAGCCACCGGGTAGATGGGACTCGTCAGCCTGGGAAGGCAGCTCATCTGAGAGAAGGAAAACTCTGATCCCAAACCTCCACTGCCTTGTGGCTACATCCAGTTATGGAAAAGGCTTCAGGAGTCAACCTCCAGGCAAAATCCGGAGTACATTACATTTGGCAAATGTGCCTGAAGCATTAGTGAGTGGCTCCCCCCACAGCTTCTGCCTTGGTTGCTTCTGCAGGAGTTGGTGATGAATTGCCCCTTAAGTAGCCAGCTTCTGTTCTTGGGGGGGGGGGGTATCTTTCATTACTTTGGAGGTGAAATTGTGTTATGTGAAACAAAACAAGCTGCAGAAGGAAGCCAGTAATGAGAGGCGATGCTAGTCCAGGGTAGCACAAGCAGCTAAGCAGCAATTCATCATTGAACCCACTTGCTGACTCTGATCAGGCTGAACAGAAACCAGTAAAATGGGAAACTCTTAATTGCAGGTACAGGAACCTTTAGAGCCTCTGTAGCGATTGGCCCAGAAGAGGCTGACACTGCCACAAAGCTGGTCTGGAAAAGCCCTTGAGGGTGGGGAGCACAGGGGAGTGATGTGCAGATTGTGTGTGAAGAGGAGCTTGTACTCAGGACTGCCGTTGCCCAGAAGAGAAGGGGGGAGGGGAAGCAGCCATGGAGAGAGGACCTGGAAGTAGGCAGGAGAGCACGGAGGTGGGAGCAGGAGGTGCTGGAGCTGAGCGAGGTTGGAGTGGGTCGGCTCAGGGGAGGGAGAGCCTGGTGCAGATGGACTCCTCAGGGGGCTCTGACAGTGCCGGGGGAGGCGAGGAACTACAGAACTGGTCCTGGAAAGGCTGTGTGTGGGCGAAGGGTGTCCCATGAAGACGCAGGAAAGAGCAGTGTCCCAGGCAGGGGAGGGAGCCTCGCTGGGTCAGTAACACTGATGGCGTCCTCCAGAGGGCGCTTGAAAGGAGCAGCCGTGCTGCACACCCGTTGTGTTGGCACTTGCTTCCGTGATTCGTGGTCCTCGCCCTCCCCCCAGGGCTGTGGACTGAACTTGGCTGAAGTGCCAGGAGCTGTGTTTGTGCCTCTTCTTCCCCTGCCCTTGTCTTTCCTCCCCTTCTTTGCCCACTGGGTCAGGGGTCTGTCAATCACTTGCTTCACCTACCTGGAGGGTTGCACACTGTCAGGGGTCTTTGGGAGTGAGGTCTGATAAAGTGATCCTGTAACGAGAGAGTGACAAGGCTGCCTCTTCCTCACTCCCATTGGAAGGCAGCTGGCTGAGGTGGCTGCCTGGCCTGGCCTGGGCAGGAGAGAGTTGACTGCGCAGGGCGTCGGCAGCATGTGTGCCTGCCAGGGCTCAGGTACTCCCAAGAAAGCACATCTCCAGCCCTGCTTTTTAGGTGGGGGGGCACCCATGAGGTAAACTTGGGGTGCAACATTTCTGAATTTCTTTGTTTTTGTCCAGGAAAGATTTCTGTGGTGTAAACAGACCTGGCTCTGAACTTATTTCCCCACCACCACCACTGATCAAATGTTACAGAGCGAAAGTCTTCTAGCTCCTGGGGAAAAGGTGGAGAAGTTTATGCAGTCCGTGACAGAAAGGGCTCTGCCCAGAGCCCCTGGTGCACCTTGTGCCGCACACAGTCCTGCGCCCAGCATTGACACCATCACCAAGCGACTCAGCTGGCCTGGCGGGTGGGGGGGCAACGTAGCACAAGGAGGGCATCCGGGGAGGTGCCCCGCCTGTGTAGGAGGGAAGCACAACTCATGCAGGAGTTGGCCTGGAGTAGGGCCCGGTGGCAGGGCCCTCCTCCATGCCCCCCCAGGGCAGTGAGTCTAGCCACTGGGACCCCGTCTCTAATCTGAAGAGTTGGGAGTTTGCCGTTCCATAGCGGAGCACGTGCTCTGCAGGGCCTCAGAGCGGACACGGCGCCTGGCCTGGTTTCTCTGTTTCCTTAATAAACTGTCTTCTTTGCAAAGAAGAAGTAACAACCTCTGTGCAAGGAAGCCTTTCACGGTGATGCTTCTCTTCCAGAATCCAGGGACAGTTCCAAGGACAAACTCTGGCCGCTGGTCCTCTGGCTGTGTGCGGTCGTCATGGCTGTGATTCTTGCATCCTACCTCTGCTTCGCCAGGTGAGTGTGGCGTCCCCAAGGCATCACGAGGTGGCCTCTCGCCCACGATAGGAGGAAGCCCTTTCCTTGCTAAGACGGAGGTGTGAGTCTGTGATCTGGCCCTGCAAGAAGGAAGTGGGGCTCCTTGTCCCCTGTGGAGCCCCTTGCTATGCCTGTGTTCTCCAGTAATCTGTTGCCAACACTGCTCACTCACAAGTACGTATGTGTCTTACGTGCACACGCAGAAGCAATTGAGGCTAAGGAAATGAGCAAGTGAGAGTCAAATCCAGCAGTGTGACAAGGGGTTGGATCCTTGACGTGGATGAGTGGTGCAAACCACCTCAAAGTGCCTCAGAATTAGGCTAATGGTAACCCTAAGTCTGAGCTTTTGCAAAGAAAATGGAGTTGATTAAAGAAACAGAGATTCCGGTAAAGGCACATTCAATTGCAGTTACTTTGCTTAAGAGTTTAGTGACAGAGCTTGAAAATGGTAAGAGAAAGATACTTGCAAGTAGCTGGGTTTCCTGGACCTGTTTGGGTTCTTCCAGGAAGTCACAAAAGAGCTGAATGGCTCATCCAAGGGAGTCCCCAATGAACAGTGCATGTGGCAGGGTGCGGACTGAACCCCCCACTGAAGAAGACTGTGGCAAGCTGAGCCGCAGGCTCAGGCTGGGAGACTTCCTGGACCAGAGTCTGAAAAGAACTACCCAGCTGGGCAATTGTAATTTAACATTCAGGCAGAACTTCCTTCTTGCTGGCTATCCTTTTGTCAGATCTTAAGCGCCCAACTTCAATAGACCCTCGAGGAGCTTTTCCTTCCTGGGAGTCAGCAGGACTTCTCCCCTCCCTCTTCACAGAGCAGTGGTGCCTGCTCGGTTCTGAAACCAAGATGGAGTTAGTTTAAAATGCACACGTTTGGGACAGAAGATGTACCCTCCTCCTCCGCACTGCCTGTCGCGGGCTTCATCTGCCCTGCCCTGCCCTGCCCTGCCCTGCCCTCGTGACTGCCCTCTCCCCAGCAGGCAGGCAGGGCTGCCTCTGCCCGAACTTCAGGACCTCCTGCCTCAGGCTGGGCAGCAAGTGTGTTGCATGGGTGTTGGGAGGGGCTGCTCTCAGGGGAACCCTGGAGGTCCCCCAGCAGCCACAGACTGGGAATGGGCCTCTCCTTGTCCCGCAGGCTGAAGAGAAGCTGGTGGGACAGCATCCCAAACCCGGCCAAGAGCAAGGTGACCGAGGACATGACTTGGAAGCCAGTAAGCGACCTGCAGGACTCCCTGTGGGGTGGTGACTGAGGGGGGCAGCCCCTCTGCAGGAAGCTGCTCTCCTAAACTTGCTTCGTTCCTTTTCCAGCTTTCAGCTGCAAGGAAAACGCACATGGTGGGGGAAGGGAAGACCCCTCTCTGTGACCAGCGGGGACGGTATGTACAGCTATTCAGGTGCCCAAGTATCACTGCTTGTTGTCGCTTTGGGTGGCACCTTCTTGCTCTGTGGGGCTTTACAGAACAATGCTGTTAACAAGGGACTGCCATGCCTGGAGGAGACAAGAACTGGGGGGGGGGGGTAGGAGGAAGACTTGGGTGGATGAGGTGGGGGTGCAGCAGAGGTGGTCCTGCGCTTTCCTCCACCCAGGGCCAGCTCATTCTTTGCTGCCCCCCCTGCCCCCGACCTGGAAGTAATTGCGGTGACTTCATTGTCACCACAATTACTTCCAAGCGTAAAAAAGTGGGGAAAAAGTTTTGAAAAAAGGAAGGAGGAAGCCCAGGCTCCATCGAAGTGTTTTGGTGCCACTGGAAGTGGCACCCAGGAGGCATGCATCGCCCACCTCCTGGAAGTGGCACCTGCCTCTCTCCTGGACACTGCTTCCATCGGCATCAAAACACTCTGATGGAGCCTTTCCACCCTGCTTAGAAACAGCGCAAAAGGGCTCCATCAGAGCCAGAAGCAGCACAACACACCTTCTCCGAAATAGGAGGAGACACAGGCCACTTCCCATCGCTCTGAGAAACACCCTTCTCCCCTCCCGTTTAGTGGAAGAGAGGGAGTGGCCCTCAGGCGTAGCAGGAACCACGCCGAGAGTGGCTGCAGGAGCACAGCCCCTGTCAGCATGGCTCCCCCCTGATTGAAGGGCCTCCCTCTTTCAAGAAAGGGGAGGGGTGGCACCAACAGTGGCTGTGTTCCTGCAGCCACTCTCAGCTCAGTTGTGGGTGTGCCTGGGGGGCGACGGGGTTGCAGAACCCCCCAAGAGCAGCGCCTGGGGCATTTGCCCCTCTGGGTACTCCACAGGGCTGCAGCTCCACCTTTTGGCTTGTTTTGCATGGCCCTGGTGCTTCAAGACCTATGATTTGTCTTCCCCACATAGAGACTATGAGAACTTCCCAGGCAGTTTTGGTGCAACAGCATCGCCTGGCCCAGCTTCGAGGCAGCAGATCCTCCAGCGCGGTGGTTATGGAACAAGGCCGGAGGCGTTCCTCACACCCGAAGTAACTTTGGTGGAAAGCCCCCTGATGATCTGCAGCCCTGTTTCGGCAGACAAAGCTGAGGGCCCAGACAGGGAGGCACTGGCGGACGCAGCCCCCCTGCAAGAGGACGCTGTGGCCAGCCTCTTCCTTAAGATCCTGGACTGCAAGTTCAGCACAGTGGAGGAGGAACCCGGAAGCTTCTCAGACCAGGCCTCGCACCACCTGCTCAGTGCCCTCGGTTTTCTTCCAGAAACAGCCAGAAAGGAGAGCCTGGATTCCAAGCGTGGCTATAGGAGCTCCCTCCTGGAGGGCGCTGCTCCCTGGGGGGTGAGTTCTGCCCTCCAGCAGCAGCACATCCTCTCCTCTTCGGTGCTCTCTCTGCCGAAGGAGTCGCTGAATGCTGTCCTCCCCCTCACCACCCAGCAGGGTGAGGGCAGCGCTGCAGCAGTGGCCCAGCTGTCCGGCTACAGGTGCCTTGGCAGCCTCCTGTCACAGCCCACAGCTGGCCCCAGCCAGGAGTGGGAGCCGCATCTGTTCCCCCCAGAGGCAGACCAGGGCCAACCGTGGGCCGGCAGTTCTGGGCACTGCAGCCTGGAGTCTGTGTTCTTGCAAAGCTCCCCGTGGCTTTCATCCTGCAAAGTAGCCGCAGCTCTGAATTTTCAACAGGCAGGCCCAGGAGCTGCCTACCAGAACGTCCCAGGGAAGCCTGGTCCCATTTCCTGCCTGGCAGAGCCCCTCCCCTCTGGCTACCAGTCATTCAGCTCTGCTGTTCACAATGGCACAGCTGGCACCCAGCAAGACCATGGCTGCCTGGGTCTGTCATCCCCCTACAAGACGTTCCTCAGTGTTTTCAGGGATAACCCCCCAGAGGCCCCTGTGGGTGGAGTCCTCTCTGAACCACTCCCAGGGCACCAGGAGGTTGGTGGCGAGGCCTGGCTTGGGGCAGTCTGGGGTGAGGACCGGGCCTGGAGGGCACTCAGCATTGGCGGGCAGCAGGGTTCTGGCAAAGCCTTCTTTAGGGAGGAAAAGGGTGACGGGGCAAAGCCGCGGGCCTTTTGAGCCCCTAGGCAGGAGGTGTCCCCAAACAAGGCAGGCAGAGGGCTGAGAAGTCCCTCCCTCCCACATCACCATGATCCTGCCCTGATTGGCACATGGGTCCATTTGGTGTACTGTGAACACTGATGAGGGACACAGAGCAACAGACGGGGAGGTGGCGGCTCAGCCCCCCCCCCCAGCAACAGCCAAGGTGGGGTCTGCCTTCTCAAGCTGTGGTGGGTGGCCCAGGAAGACTGCCCAGCCAGGGCACAGTGGCTCACTGATCCTGGAGATGGTCTGTGGGGCCTGACTGCATCTTACCTGGTTGGGGCCCATGTTTGAGGCCGGCTCTGGGCTGTCTGGCAGTGAGCGGGGTGCCCTCTCCTGGGGGCTCTTCAAGGGGCATGAAGGAAGTGAGGGAGCAGCTTCCTGCCACCACGACCACCTCCTGTCCCGGGTGGGATTAAGGTCTCTCGCTTCCCCCGCCAGAAATGGCCAGATGCTGCTGCTGCCGCACAGGAAGTTGGCCAGTGGAGAACATTGTCCCTTCCTGCCTCTGCCCGCCTGTGGGATGGGGGAGGGGAGAGGTGCCTGCTACCTGTGGGGCCTCTGGAGGGTCCCAGCAAAAGGCCCTGTGCCAAGAGCCCCATTCGCGTTTCCTGCTCCGGCGCTGCTGGCTTGAATACGAGGTCCTGTGTTGAGCATTAAAGATTTCTCCATGTGACCCAACTTCAGCTGTTTCCATGGGGAGGGGGGGAATGGCAGAATGGCACTTCCAAAAGATGAGGAACTCCAAGCAGGGCCACCCCCACCCCCCGCCAGGAGAAGTGCCTGACTTGTTCCTCGGCCTCTCCGGGGAACAGGACCCAAGCAAAAGACCTGGGCAGAGACCAGGCAGCTGTGGAGAGGACGGGGGACGGTGGTCTAATCCCTGCCTGAGCATTGCCTGCTTCTGCCCAGCCCCCTGTCAGGGAAGGGGGCTCTACTGGTCTGCCAGTTGTGTGCAGGGGCTGCCATATGCCTGGCCTGTTGTGGGGCACTTCTCTGCTTCCCCTGAATGAGCAGCACTGCCTGCATCCCTGTCAGAGCTCTGCCTGCCCCCCCCCCACCTGGCCATGGCTCTCTAAGCCTCTTCTGTGATGGGGTTTGAGTCCTTCTTGGTGCAGCTGCTGCAGGTCAAAGCTTCCTTACTACACCCCCCCCCCCACACACACACACACAAACCAGTCCAGGGCCTAGGAGAAGGGGGTAATTTGTACCCGGGCCCAGGGTCAAAAGGGGGGCCCAGGAGTCAGTGGAGGGGGCCCAAAAATTTCCTGGAATATTACGTTTTCCTAACCTGGGGATACTACCAGGAGCATGCAGCTGGCAAGCCATATGTGCTGGGCTGAGGAATGCACACTTGGCACTCCTTAACGCAGTGTCAAATCTGAGAGGAGACTGGCCTGCTACAGTAGCGCTTGGCTTGTGGATCTGCTTACCAGAAGGCATGGATAGGCGCTCAGGGACACAGCTGTTGAAGAAGCGCCTTTTTGTACACACAGGACACTTCCCATTCTAGTGTGAGCCTGAATGGAATGATGCTAATTTTTTTTGGCAATGATTTTCTATATTTAAAAGATTTTAGAGAGACTGAGGAGTATGTTTGGTTTTCCATATTACTGTATCAAGGTGCTGATGCCACGTGGTCAGATAGTCCTGGGCTCTGCATCAGGAAGTCCAGTAGCCCTGGACTCTAAAGACTATTCCAGCTGTCAGCATCCTCCCCCTCCCATTTTGTCCTCCATCTTTTGGGAAGGGGCCCAAAAGAAATTTTGTACCCCCTGATAAAAAAGGAGGCCCTGCACCAGGCAATGCAAGCAGCCCCTGGACCTCCAGACTTGCTCGCACAGGGCTTTTGGGCCTTCAGTGGCTTTCAGTACAAAACTCACAAAAACACAATTAAAAAATGACCCAATTCCTAAAACATTAAAACAACCTAAAAAGAATTACACCAAAAACACAATACAGTCAACAGGTGGGAAACCCTGGCCTCTGAGCGGCCCGCTTGGAGGCAGGCTGTGCAGCATGGCCTCTCCCAGTTTGAAGAGACTCTTGGCCAACAGACTGAGGCAAAGAAGGAAGGCCCATAGCCAGGGAGACAGGCCAGGGACAGACTGCACTTGCTCCCGGTGTGGAAGGGATTGTCACTCCCGGATTGGCCTTTTCAGCCACACTAGACGCTGTGCCAGAACCACCTTTCAGAGCGCGATACCAGAGGTTGACTGAAGGTTGCCAACAACAACAGTAGAGTGCACCTGCAGGGGCAGCTTGCAAGAGGGACCTGCCTGTAAAGGCCAAATGTCTGCATTTCAAGAGCCAAGGCCTGGAGAAAGCTGGTCTAAAGAACTTCTTGAGAAGGCCCTGCTTCTTGCCTCTGCCCCTTGCACCTCCATCAGTGATGGCACTTGTAAGAGGACCTTTGAAGACCTGAGAGGATGAGCCAGGTTGCACAGAAGACTGCGGTCTCCCAGATACCCTGGCCCTGAGCCACGTAGGGCTTTAACGGTCAAAACCAGCACCTTGAATGCTGCTTCAGCTGTTGCTAGAAAGCTTCATGTGCTGAGATCGGAGTTGGCCACTTCCAAGTCCTTATCTGGGGGGGGGGGGGAGAGAGGGCAACTGAGAGTGGGAGCTTGCAGACACCAGCCCCTCCTGCCCTTGGATCATTCAACTGCTGCTTGGAAGGTTCTGGCATTGCTGCAGTTCTTCTCCAGCACCCTGGAGAAACTAGATGGGCCCTGGGGCGGGCTGTCCTTTAGGGGCCACAGGCCATCAACCTTCCACCCCCTGAGGTTTGAAAACATTAAATGCTCAGCAGATGAAGGGAGGAACTGTCTGTACTTGGGCTTGGTGCCCCCCCCAGAGGTGGGGAAAGGGCCCCCTGCCTATCTGCAATGTAAAGGTGCTCAGTGGTGAGAAAGCCAGGACACCACAGGACCAGAATCCCCCCCTTCTCTTAGGTGGGCCTTGCGTGGCAGTGACAATGATGCGCTTCAGCACATGGGAGGAGGCTCATAAGAACAGCCCTGCTGGATCAGGCCAAAGGCCCATCTAGTCCAGCTTCCTGTGTCTCACAGTGGCCCAACAAATGTGACAGGGAGCACACAAGACAACAAGAGACCTGCACCCTGGTGCCCTCCCTTGCACCTGGCATTCTGACACAGCCTGTTTCTAGAATCAGGAGGTTTCACATACACATCATGGCTTGTAACCTGTGATGGATTTTTCCTTCAGAAATTTGACCAATCACCTTTTAAAGGCATCTAGATGCAATCATCACATCCTGTGGCAAGGAGTTCCGCAGATTAACTACGCACTGAGTAAAGAAATATTTTCTTCTCTCTGTCCTAACTCTCCCAACACCAATTTTAGTGGATGTCCCCTGGTTCTGGTGTTATGTGAGAGTGTAAAGAGCATCTCCCTATCCACTCTGTCCATCCCCTGCATAATTTTGTATGTCTCAATCATGTCCCCCCTCAGGCATCTTTTTTCTAGGCTGAAGAGGCCCAAATGCCATAGCCTTTCCTCATAAGGAAGGTGCCCCAGCCCCGTAATCATCTTAGTCGCTCTCTTTTGCACCTTTTCCATTTCCACTATGTCTTTTTTGAGATGCGGCGACCAGAACTGGACACAATACTCCAGGTGTGGCCTTACCATTGATTTGTACAACGGCATTATAATATTAGCCGTTTTGTTCTCAAGACCTTTTCTAATGATCCCAAGCATAGAATTGGCCTTCTTCACTGCTGCTGCACATTGAGTCGACGCTTCCATCGGTGGGAGGGAGCTTTGCGCTAAGAAGGTGGTGCTGCATGATGCAGGTGTGGGGGCTACAGAGCCTGCACAAAGGCCGCAGCCACACTGGCTGCCTTAGAGGAAGGTGTGGGGTTGGTGCAGAACCACTTGCCCTGCAAGCAGCTCCATGGCATCCTGGCTGCTTGGGTCCCCAGTGCAGGCTGGCTGAGACAGCAGAAGGCCAGACCAGCATCTTTTTGGAGAGGCCTCCCCCCTCTCCTCCTGCTTTCGATTTCAGCCCCAGAATAGGGGGTGGGTTGGGACAGTGGCACAGGGCAGGACCCGGTCAAGGCACTGCTGGGGCCTGGCCTGGCCTGGCTGCCTGCCACTTCCCAGCACCCAGATCAGGAAACAGGTTGGTGCTGTTGACTTTTTCACCCTCCCAGCCTGTGTTGTGGACAGACAGCGAACACTGCAAACGACAGACCAGAAGAGGATCCAAGTGCAGGACTGGATGAACTGGAAGGCAGCTGCAATCAAGCCAGGCAGCATTTGCACCCTGCAGGGAGGGTGTTGGAGTCCCCTGCCTGCTGCTTTCTAGAATGAGCCAGAGGCAGGATGAGGGACCACAGCACCCTGGGCCCTCAGGCTGTGATGCTGAACTCTGAAGTCGCTGCCAAACTGGGATCACCCACAGAAAACGGGTCCGACTTCTGAGTAGATGTGCCCAAGTCTGTGTGGTTGGCCTCAGAACAATGGGGAAAGAATCTGCCAAAGGGGAAGGGGGGAGAGTGTGAAGTCTCCTACCAAGGACTGGGAGCCAGCGAGTCTGTCCCAGGGAGGTTTGCTCTGAGAAGCCAGAAATAAACAAGAGAGGAAAGATGGGGGGGGGGGATGCAAACAGGCAAGGAGCTGGCAATGGGGAAACAAACTGGAGGAGAGAATGAACAGAGACGGGGCAGGGCTCACTGCATCCAGCTGTTCAGGCTCTGGGTGGAGCAGAGAAGGGTTCTTGGAAGCCCTGGAGAGCGACTGCCAGTCAGTGTTGACTCCGCTGAGCTCAACAGTCTGACTCAGTGGAAGGCAGGCGGCTTCCTGTGACACACCCACCTCTGGCCTACGGGTGCAGCTCATCAGCGCAAGTCAAGTCATGGTGGCGGGGGGGAGGGGGAGGTTTGGTGCTGCAACGTTTTGGTGCAGGGTCTTCTGGCAGCACAATATTATCCAGCAGTGCCCTTCCCTGTCACCAAGTTCCTTCCATAACATTTACTTGCAAGTTAGTTCTGTTGCTTCTCAATGCTTGTTTGCTGGTCTTGCCCGTTCTGTGGGTTGTGGAAGCAGAATGAGCTGTGCACAGCCTCTCCATTGCCTCCCTGATTCGCCTCCCCTGAATAGCCTCCCTGATTCGCCCCGATGTCCCAGTGTGCTGGCACTGGGAAGGGTGGGGCCTTTCTTCCCAAGTGTACTTTTAACACTTGTATTGAAATAGTCCTGTCAACTTGCTAAAAATTAAACAAACAATGCAAGGGAACCATTAATTGAAGTCCATGCACATGCGGTGGAGTGAGGCAAAAGGCTGTTCAGAAGACCACTGGTGCCCAAACCTATCCAATGCAGTGCAGTCCTGTGGTAAGGGAACAAAAGTTCCCTTCCCTTGAGGAGGCCTCCATGATAACAATTTAATGGTATTTTTTGTGTGAAGGGGTGGGGGTTGCATGCAGGACCCACGAGTGAGTGGTGCAGGAGGCAATTTGCAAGGTCCACAAGGGACCCAGGAGCCAAAGGGGGCCCCCAGAAATGTCCTGGGATCTTAGATTTTCTCATCTCACCCAGACCTGCTGCTCGGTGCACGGCGGCTGTGGCTGTCGCAAGCCATACATGTTGGGCCCAGGAATGCACACATGACACTCCTGAACACTGTCAAATCTGGGAAGAAACTGGCCTGCTCTGTGGCTTGTGGATCTGCTAACCATGAAGGAGTGTATCAAAGACACAGCTGGGGAACTGCAGCTGCTGCAGATGTACTTGTTGGTACCTAAATATGATGATCTAATTTTCTATATTTAAAATTTTTTGGAGATTTCAGAGTGTGTTTGGTTTTCTGTATTCCTTTGTCTAGCTGCTGGCACTGTGTGGGCAGGTAGACCTGGGCTCCACATTGGGAAGCACAGTAAACCAGGGCTTCAAAGACTCTTCCTGCTGTTACAACTCTCCCCCTGCCTTGTTTCATGCCCTCCCCACTCCTGTTCTGCCCACTCTTGCCACCCTCCCTGATTCTGTTTCACCCCTTCTCTCCCCCTTTGGGAAGGGGCCCCAAAGAAACTTTGTACCCCCTGATAGAATTCCCCTTGGAGGCCCTGGTTGCATGTAACCCACACAAATTTCAATTTCTGTCTCAGTGGTCCATGGGCTCCTAAAGGATGGGAACCACTGCTCTAAATTGATGCAGATCTCCAGGACCAGCTGAGCCACTGCCCAGTCAAGAAAAGAGCTCGTGTGTGTGTGTGTGTGGGGGGGGGGGTGATCTTAGAGCTTCTGCCTGCCTGCAATCCCTGAGAATGGCAGAAGTACCTGATGAGAGGAGCAAATGTCAACCCCATCTTTAAACATGGGGAATGTGGAAAACTGCAGAGAGAGCTGGAAAGTGCCTGGAACAGGCCTGCAAAAATAACAGACTGCTTTCAAGGAGCCAGCATGGTTTGGTTAAGAACAGGTTGTGCCAAGCTCAGCTCAGCTCAGCTTGCTCGCTTGCTCTCTTCTCTCTCTCTCTCTCTCTCTCTCTCTCTCTCTCTCTCTCTCTAATTTAGTAGATCAAGGGAATGCTGTGGCCATAATGGTGCTCAGAGTTCCACAAAGCATTTGGCCAACTCTCTTGTGACATCCATGTGGCTGTTAAAATGGTGAAATGTGGTTCAGCTGGTACTGCTGTTCTGGGAGGGGCTGTTCCCAACAGATGCTAACCAATGTCTCCAGCTCCCCCTGGAGTTCTGTCTTGGCCCTGGTCAACCTGGGTGGAGGGGAGTGGGGATGCTTATCTGGGCTGTGGGGGAGGGGATTACTGGAAGTCTGAATGAGGGTTCAGAATGAGCTGGACTGGTTGGCAGTTGGGCCCATTCCAACAACACTCAAAAGAGAAGTGTAAAGTCCTGCACACCGGAACAAAGAATAAGAAGCACACAAGACAGGTGGGGGGGGGGGGTCTGACTTGGTAGAAGCATGCAAGAAAAATGATTCAGGGGTCTCAGTGGACCACCAGCTGAACATGAGCCAGCAATGTGGTGTGGCTGCAAAAGCCAGTGTGGGGCCAGGGTCCGAATCACGGAAAGTAGTAATTCCACTCGGTGCTGCACCAGTCAGACCTCACTGGGAATCCTGCAGCCAGTTTTGAGCATCGTGTGTGGAGGATGAGCTGGAACAGGTTGGGGGAGGGGCAGCCAGGATACGAAGGAGGACTCTGGAAACCAAGTCCCGCAAGGAGCACTTCAAAGACCTGAGTGTTTGTAGCCTGAAGAAAAGAGGACCAGGGTTGTCTGAGCGATGGTTGCTGTTCTGGAGCATCAGAAAGGCTGCCACACAAGGCTAGAACTTGCAGGCTGAAACTGTGGGGAACCAGGTGGAGACACGAGGACAAATTTCCTTCCTGCCCCGTGCCCTCTTTGGAGGATTTCCAGCAGAGGTGGGGCACGCCTCTGCCTGAGATGCTCTGGTCGCCTGCACTGAGCGGGTGGCTGGGCAAGGTGACCTCCGGGGCAGCTTCCAACTCCAGTGTTCTAGGATACTCCAGGAGTTCCAGAGAACAGTCCTGGTCAAGCCCCAGCCCGGCTTCTCATTCTCCTGTCAGCACTCAGAACTCATTTGGCTTTTGCCCCAGGTTGTGTGGAGCCGACTCCTCCCCCTTCTTTGCTGGGGCTTCTCCCACATCCTCCCTTAGCTGTGGAGGGACTTTGGTTCCAGGCAAAGTAACTGAAGATGGCACAAATTCTGGACTTTCCCCCTTCAAGCCCTGTTTGTGCTGCACCTGCGTACTGCAAGTAGCCACTATTCACGTGTGGCATCCGAGGCAACTCCTCATTCTGCCCGTGAGTCTTGCACTCAGGCTTCCATCTTGCCTTTCCTTCTCTCACATGTGCCCTGAGCTGGCTAATGTCAGTCGGTTCCTGGGCACTGAGGCAGTGAGTGCCACAGGCTCAGCACCATCAGCCTTTCCTGGCCCGCTGTGCAGTGGCCGTTCTGCTCTGCCACACAAGCTGGGGGGAGAGATGAGTAACAGCCGCCTCGCACCTCCTGTACTCACCACATCCTTCTGCTGTACAGTAAAAGCAGGACAAGCTGACGTCACCCCATCCCCATTTGCGCCCACTCCGGCACAGAGAGCTGAGACTGGCTCTTTCTCAGCCCAGGGCTGGCTGCCTTCAAGAGGTGCTGGCACAACCAGGAGCCCTGGCAAGAGCCTGCTGGAGGACATGGCCGCCTGAGGAGTGACGGTAGTATTGGGCCTGGGGATGGGGGCACTATCTTGGGCTGGGGGCCTTTGTGCTTAGTTTTTCCTGGTGCAGAGATGCCTGGACCCAGGCAAGTATTGGGATGGGGCATCTGGCATGTACTGGGAGACCTGGACACTGGGAAGGGGAGGCAGGTCCCTGCCTGGTGATTTAAGTTCTAGCTGTAATACTTCCCCCAATGACATTTCGTCCTTTGAAGGGGGCGTACTGGGATAGCTTCATCTACACACAACCTGGAGTTCCCAGACCAGCACTGACAGACTTTGTGTCCGTCCCCCCCCCCCCCCAAAAAAAAAAAAAAAAAAATTGGCACAGAGAAGAGGTGTTGCTTGGCCAGGGGGTTGGCAGGGCTCCCAGCATCCTAACATGACATTCTAACTCTCGCAAAAATGTTGGGTGATTCTCCTCCCTGATTGGGTTGCTGTGAGATCCTGGGGTGTGCAGAGTCTGCTGTCTGGTGTTCAAAGATGGCTACATGTGCCATGTGCTGGAGGGGTCATTCCAACCCCTTGATAAAAATCCTCCTTTCCCCAAGTCGGCCATGTACAGGTTGCCCTATAGAAATGTGTGCGTTTTGTTGTGTTTTTTAATTCCCTTTCCCCTTCTCTAAGCTCTCTGTATTGCCAACATCAAAAATTTCCACAGCTACATTTCATACTAATTGCGTATCTCCGACATTTTAAGTTAATGCATCCAAGAGAATGTCTGTGACTCAGGAGATGTCCGCTGTAATGTCCAGGAGAATAACTGTACGAGCAGCAGGCACACCCTGAGACCGAGAGGTAATTTTAAAAACCTCGTTTGGACAGCTCTGAATCAACGGGCAGCCCCCAAAGACACAAAAAGGGCACCATGTTGCCTCTTCCCGCCCCTTTCTCCGAATCATGGCTGGGCTTCAGTCATTTTGGGCTGCGCACTCTCATTTCCACTTTGCTCTGAATCTGATGCAAATGAGTGCTGCCTTTGAACACTCCTGCCCACGTTTCCCAAAGCCTCTGATCTCTGAGGTGATGACTTCATCCAGGAGAGTTTTGTTCTGTTCAGATCTAGCGATCTGAGCAAACCATCAAAATGCTTTCTTTGAGCTCAGAGGGGAGAGGACCACTTCACACACTGCTGCAGGGGGCCTCAGCCAAAAAGCTCTTGGGCCCTGAAGTAAAAGGGGCTGCATTCATGACCAATCCTTGGGCTGCATCCTTCCAGAGGACCACCAGGTTCAAAGGTTATCCCTAAACTAAGGCTTCTCAGTGTTCCTTCTCAGGAGAAGGAACCAGAAAGAGGGATTTGGGATGGAGAAGCTGAGATGAATCTCAGGCAGGTCACTGGCGCTCTGCACTGCTTCGCCCAGAGTACTTCTGCTGCAGCTGGGCGAAGATGCAGGGGTCAGCCTGGCCCTGTGGGCCCTTGGAGGGAAATGCCCCCCTGAATTAATTCTGCAGCTTCCCACATGGCTCCAGAACAAGCCAATACCCTGCCCTTGCTTTCCCAGGCATGGTTTCCTTCCTGAAAGGCAGGCTATGAAATGTTCAGGGCTCACTTTTAACCCTACAATCTCAGCCCAGGCTTTGAAAGATTTTGCCGTTCTCATCTAGTCCTCCTTGACCAAATCTGGCACACCAATAGCCCTCCCAGTCACTGGAGGCAATCTGGCTTCCCTTGGAATCCTGGTTTCATTTTGTTGCAATGATAATATAATCCTAGAGTTGGAAGGGACCCACAAGGTCACCTAGTCCAACCCCTGCCCATAGCAGGAAATTCTCCTACAAAGTCTCCAGCAGGCGCCCATTCAGCCTCTGCGTGGTGATCTCCAGTGAAGGAGAATCCGCCACCTCCCTCGGCAGCTGTTCCACTGCCAAACCACCCTGACCTTTAAGAACTGTGTCCCTCTGGAATCTCCTCTCTTGCAGTTTTCATCCATCAGGTCTAGTTCTCCTCTCAGAGGTAGCTGAGAACAGATTTGTTCCTTCTTCCATAGGGCAGGTCTTCAGGTATTTGAAGATGATGGTGATGGTTGCAATCATACCTTCTTGACTCTGAACTTTCTATAGCTAAATGTAAACACACCTGGCAATGAGAAATAATTCTGGGCACTCAAGTGCTTGTTTTAATCATGAGTAGCCTCCTGAAAAAGAACCCATTCTGGAAGGGGAGCAGCAGCCCTCTTAGGCTTAAGCTCCATATGTATTTTCCTGGGAGTGATCCCCATTGGACACAGTGGAACTTACTTCTGAGTAAACATGCATAGGGTTGCATCATCTGTGGCAGCAAACGCAGAGTCCCCTGGTGAAAATGTCAAGGGGGGGACGACACCAAGGGCTCTGGTTTCTTCCTGCTGAAGTCATAATTACTGCCCTTTGACCAATTGTGTGAATTGACAGTGTACCATTTTGGCCCGTATTCAGTTAGATGGCAGGTCTAACTTTATAGGTGAAACACGCACATCAGCTACAGACAAGGGTTGCTATCCCAAAGAAGTAGACATGTTTACATCCCACTGAAGTTAATGGGACTTGACCATGGCTGCAATCTTAGGTGTGTCTACTCAGAAGTCAGTCCCACTTATTCCTCCATAAGCATGTGATTCCACCCTTGAATTACAGCCAGCTGGTCTCACTGCTTTCAGTGGGATTAGCCACCACAATGGTCTTTGATATAAACCAGTGAGAACAAGCTGTGATCCTCAGGGCTACATGATCAAGTGGGGGGTCCCATTCCACGTGCCTCCCTGTCCAGGCTGGCACATCTCCCTTCTGCCATTGATGCTGTGCCCTACTCAGAGCTCGGTTGTTCACTCACACTGTTAGTGCAGGAAACACAGTTTGAACTCATGCCCTGCACTGGAAAACCCCCTCCTGAGCTAAATTTGGAGTGCATCTGCTGTGGTGTGTGTTGGCTTGCTTATTTTTATCTCATTGTACAATATATTCCACTTTTCACAACAACATTCGAGCTACAATAAAATAGCAGTAAGCACAAGTGCATGAATGGCAGGAGAACTAAAGCAAGCAATGAAAGGGAAGAAGCCAGGCCTGTTCTGGGAGACCAGCAGGGAGGGTCCAGGACTGAGGGCACCAACTCCATGTACCCCCTGGAGGGAATGTTTGACAGAAAGAGTCTGTGCCAGCAGTGGCATAGCTAGGGCATTTGACTCCCAGGGCTCATAAATTTTTGCTGCCACCCCCCATATGAAAAAATTAGTCAGCAGATAAGGGCACCTGGCAGGATGGGGAGTGAAATTGGGAACCAGTCGGAATGGGAGCCCAGGTCTACCTGTCAGAAGAGGGCTACAGAGGGTGGCTGGAATGGGAGCCCAGGTCCGCCTAACAGGTAGATCTGGGCTCCAAGTCTGGACAGGAGCCCAGGCCTACCCGCCCAGCAAACTTTGGCCACAAAGGCCAGAGTTCAACCAGGAGCCCAGGTCTATCCACCTGGTTGACCTGGGCTCTGGAGTAAAGGTAAAACTCATGCCCCCCCCCCATAAACCAACACTGTATCTAACCCCAGGGTGTCAACTTGCTAACAACTTATTGGTTCCATGCTGTGACATAACATCTGATAGACGCTTTGCACAATCAGTCTCATTGGTCCATTCTGAGTTAAGGAAATTGTAGTTGTTGTTACATAAGGTAATTGCATTTTTGTTTTCTGTTATTTTGGTCGTAACTTTTGATGGAATGGAGATATTTCACTCCTGTTTGTTTCATTGCATTATGCTGTAAATTAACACATTTAATGGTATATAACATGATGGCATTATCCTGTGATTTTAGCGATTTGGTCGCTAGTGGTGGCACTGCCCTGAGGGTGGCACCTGGGTCAGACCACCCCTGCCCCCTACTAGCTATGCCACTGTTTGCCAGTTCACCACCATTCAAATGCTGTGTCTGGAAGCACCCTGGGAAAAGTCTTGCACTGCCAGCCATCTCAGAGGCCCTGGGCTGACTCAGCAGAAAATGCATCCCTCACATTTTGTGGGGGAGCTCAGAACATGCAGCTTGTCATGAAGGGCCTGGTGCCCATGGGCCTGACACACATGTGCAACATGCGACTCTGGTGCTGGTCGGATGACCAACTTCCAGGGTCACCTTGCCACGCAACTGAGCATGTCAACAGACGTGCCCTTCTCACGAGCCTGGCCAGGGGCTTTTTGGGGGGTCCTGTAGACATCCCCTCACCCACATGGCATGGAAGAGAGGCACCTCTGAGCTATTATTTGAATGCTGCCTGTCCCTCCCCTACTACCTTCAGATGGCTTGTCCCTTTTTAACATGTTTGAATTGAGCACCATGTGTGTTTTTTCATGTAAACATTTTGTCTGCTCCTGAATGCTTTTAAGAGGAGGAACAAATCACTTTTCAAGAGCTGCAAAACTGTTCCAGTGATGGGGCTGGGCAGGGAGTGCCCGGTGTTGCCAGCACAGGCCAATCAGTACTGCACATCGCTAGACAGTTGAGTGCGAGCAGAGAATCCTGCATCTCTTCACAAGGCCTGTCCCTGTACCCAAACCAGTACCCAGCCTGTTCAGACCACAGCTTGGAGAAAGTGCTCACACACAGTCCTTCCAAACCCCTCTCCTGCAGCTTCTTGCTGAAGGAGTCCGCCTTGAGTTCGCAGGCCGACTGGCTGGCTGGAAAGCACAGATTGCAGCTCCCCAAAGAGGTGCCCCAGTCCTGCCCTGAAACAGAACACCAAGCAGCTTGGGGGCTCTGGAGCACAGCCCTGCCCTCTCCCCTGTGGCCCCCAGCCCCAAAGGAGCATTGAGCTACACCACCATTGCCACTTGTGTGGAGAGCTCAAGGTTAGGCACAGGCTGCTGCTGCTGCAGAACTGCCAGCCTGCTTCAACCCCAAGCCCCGGGGCAGGGTGGAAACAGTGCTCCAGGCTAGTGGCTTGCTTTGTCTTGCAGGGACACAAGTGAGCCAGACCAAGGAGGAGGTGGAGGAGGATGGCGCTCCAGGCTCTTCTGTGGCTGCTGCTACTTCAGCACAGTAAGTCTCAGCATGCCCGTGTGCTGGTCTCAGGTGTTTGTGGACGCAGGATAATGGCCTGATTGCTGAGAGTGCTTTTCAAGGAGCCATGTAGGAAAGTGTCTCCCAGTCCCATGCAGGGACTTTGGAGCTTCGTCTTGTGGTGCCCGAGTGCTACACATTGGCACAGAAGGTGTTAATAGAAGAGACCAGAAATACTGCTTTATTAAATGACTATAGACATGCAAGGGAGAGAGAAGCAGTAGAATCCAGGGGAGGCCAAGGAAACCTTCTGCAAGGGACTCTGTCCGTGTTTTGTAGTTCAACAGAAGTGCAACGGAGAGAGAAAGTTCTTGAAAAGCATAAAAGGGAAGCAAGAGGATGGAGAAGCAAGGTAGCCCAATGGGATCTCTTTCCTTGCTCTCTGCTTGCCATGTCCTGAGGACGCTGAAGGGGGAATAGCGCTCAGGGAATGTCAGCATCAGACATTCTTGATGTCATCAGCAGGGCTTTGCTTCTGAAAGCGTTTCCAAAGATTCTAGAAGAGAAGATGCAGCAGGCAAAGGAGAAACCTGCCCAGGGCATCTGCTAATGACCAGGACATTATCTTTCCTAGTGGCCACCTAAGAGAGTATGGAGCTCACACTGCATTCCAGACAACCTTACCTGGAAGTAAGTCCTACTGAACACAGTGGAACTTACTTTTGAGTAAACATGCAGCAACTAGCATTTGACTGTGCCTTTTATATATGAGATATTTGTTAATTCCATTTTTTTAATGCATCCGTTTCAAACTATTGCAACCCAAGAGTTTGAGATGAGACCAGCAGGGTGTTTAAATGAGGAATAAGTGGCGTGAGAGGAGGGTGCGCTAATGAAGGAGTGGAAGGTTGATTTCTGGGGCTGCACAGTAGTGTGTGCAGTGGAGGGGCTGCGGCTTGGGGGTCGTCAAAAGCAGACAAAATGAGTAGCTGAAGGGTGGGGGGGAGGGTAGGAACGTGGTCTAAGCTGAAGGCAACTCACTGGAGGAAAAGCGGGAGTCAGGAAGGGGTTCCCAAACCGGAGCGTTCAGGGCGGGTCCTGCTCACCCCTTCCAAGTAGCACGGTTGAGGCTTCCCGTCCCAGCCCTTTCCAGGCTGGCTGACCTGCTGGCTGAGCGGGGACCACAGCTGGAGCCCAGGGAGGTGGGGAGGGCCAGAGCGGGCAGCAGCACCCATCGCTGCAGGTCAAGGCGAGGAGGATGCGGCCACACTGGGGTCCTGCGCCAGAGGGGGCACCGGGCCAGGGTCCTTGGCGGGCTGGGCCCGCGCTCGGCTCCGGCCGCAGCCCCTTTGGCGCATCCCACCCCCGCGGCTTCCCGCGAGGAGGGGCGAGGCTCCCTCCTCTTCGGGAACGGCCGGGCAGACCCAGCGAGCAAAGGCGGACCCGGCCCGCCACAGCCACGCGCCCCAGTGGGCCCCGGAGCCCGGCCCTCCAGTCGCAGAGCCGCCGGAGCGGCCGTGGAGCCGGCAAGGCGCTGCCGCCGGGACTGCTCGCGTGGCAGAGACCGCGCTGCGGGGCGAGGCGGAGGGAAATGTCCGGGGATCTGACCTCTTCCAGTCCCGCTGCCCGCGGGGGCACTACCCGGGCGGGTGGCCGCGACTGCTGCCTCCAGCCCCGGAGTGCTCGCGCTCCTTCCGGGAGGAGACGGACCTGCTCCAGGAGCCTCCGGCCTGTGGAGCTCAGGGAGCTGCTGCGGAGGTCGCTGTTGGCGCACACAGGCAGCCACTCTCCCTCTCGCGGGAGGCCACTCAGCTCTGCACGGCTTTTCTCGACGGAAAGGCCTTGACGAGGCTTCGGAGCGCTTGCTGTTCCGCGTGCCTGCAGCCGGCCGCCAGCACTGGGCGGGCAGGTAGAGGCTCTGCCGGCTGCTGCCACGTCCCTTCGGCCTGTTGGGCCCCCACTCGGCTTCCCGCTCCTCTTTGCACCCCGAGGCCTGGTCCGTGGCGGAGGCGCTTCCGAGCCGCGAGCCTGCAGGCGCCCGGCCGGGGGCTGCACTCACCGCCGGCCCTCCTCTGCCCCTGCAGCCTCCGCCTGCGAGGACCTCGCCTGCTTCGCCGACTTCGTCCAGACCCTCACCTGCCTGCTGGGGAGCGGCGGCGCAGCGCCCCAGGGCCTGGCGGCCGAGTGGTAGGTGTGAGCGCGGCTCTCCGCCCCCCCCCGGCGCCCGCCTCGGCCCTGCACCCGCTCCGCCCCGCCCCGCCGCAGAGACCCCGGGCGCCGCCCCCGGCTCGGCAGCACGCGCCCCGCGTGCCGCGGCCCGGGGGGTGTGCCACGGACGAGGCTGTGGGGCGCAGGCGAAGCCGCCGGGCAGGCTGGCTGAGGCCCGGCCGGAGGCGTGATGGAGCGGAGCGGGAAGCGTGGAGGAGAGCCGAGCCGAGCGCCCGCCTCCTCCCTCTCGCAAGCCGGGGCGGGGCGGGCCGGGCGTCGGGGCTGCGGCTCCCTGCTGAGAGAGCCTCTCTGGTCCCCGAAGGAACTGCGGCGACGGCGGCGCCTGCGCCTTCCAGCCCATCGCCCGAGGCGCCGGCCGGCTGGAGTACAGCTGCTTCGCGGAGCAGTCGGCCTGCGCCGCCATCAACAGCTTCACGGTGGAGCTCCGGCCGCGCAACGGCTCCGGGAGGGGCTGCCGGAAGCGCCTCTCCTTCTCCGCAAACTGTGAGTGCGGGGCGGGGCGGGGCGGGGCGGGCTCGACGGGTGGGGCGGGGCGGGGCGGGCTCGGCCGAAGAGGCGCTGACTCCCTGCTCTGCCCCGCCCCCAGTCAAGCCGCAGCCGCCGTTCAACCTGACGGTGGAGGCGTCCCGCGACGGCTACAACGTCTCCTGGAAGACCAAGTACCAGCGCCGGCGGAGCCACCTGGACAGCGAGCTGCAGTACCAGCTGCGCTACAGGCACCGAGGCCGCCCCTGGCAGGTAGGAGGGCAGCGGCGCCTGGGGCTGCAGGTGCGGGCAGGCTTCTGGGTGACGTCCGGGCAGAGCCTGGCAGGGGAATCGAGGGGCCTTGGGGGCAAGGCCCTCACCCACAGTGTGTACTGGGCCTGGCTCTTGGGCAGCAGCTGCTCTCCAGGCCTGACCCTGGCTGGCTCCCTGTGCCCCCTTCTCTCCCCTTTCCTCTGGGGTGCTTTCAGGCCTGGATTGGTTCTAGACGGTGCCTGGATGGGGAAGGGAGGGCCACTTCCAAAGCCCCTTCCCCATCCCACAGCCTCTTCCTCCCTGCAGGAACAAGGTCAGAAGAAGGACCTGCCGGACACCTGGACCTTGCGGCTCTTGCCACATGAACTGGAGGGCGGCTTGGAGTACGAGGTTCAAGTGCGAGTGAGGCCCAGGGAGCAGGGCGACTACCAGGGGACCTGGAGCGAGTGGAGCTCCACAGCCCGATTGAGGGCACTTCCCAAGGGTGAGCCAAGCACACAGTCCAGCCAGCCACCGCTGCCACTGTCTCAGGCTCAGTGCCTCAGGCTGCCACTGCACACCCCTCAGCCAAGGTGATGGGCAAAGGCTGCCTCAGTGCCCTCATTTCTTCAGCCCACAGTTGGGCTTAAGAAGCAGTGGCAGCCCATCTGGGTGGGTCCCTTACATCTCACCAACGCACTGTTGGAGGAATCTCTTAAAACTGGTTTCCTCTTTAGGGGGGGAGCAGAGTAGCTTCAGAAGCAGGCCCCCCCCCTCTTGCTGGGAATCAACCCAGGGAGCCTCCCACACCCGGCTGACTGCTACTCAAGAAAGACAAACAACATTGGCTGGTTGAAGTTGCAAGGAGATTCATTTACTCATGGTTCATTAGAAGTATGGTTATAGCATCTGATTGAGATCAGAGGTTACTCTAACTTAAAAAATAACAAGGCCCTGAAGCTGCCTTGTTCTGCATGTGCCATGTGGTTAAGATGGCGGTGCCAGCAGAGCCCTGCTGCATGCCATCTTGTCTGGTCAGTGGTCCATGAGGAAGAGAGGGCGTGCTGGGAGAAGAAGGGATAGTTATTGTGTCTGGGCTGCGCCCCCACATAGGTCATCCAAAGGGGACAGGTAAAGTGTAGGGTCATTGGGCTATGGCTTAACCCTTTCAATGCACAGTATCCTGCCACCTCTTGGAAGCAGATGGAGTTGTACCAACTCCAATACGCACAACAACCCCTCACCTGACTGATCTGTGTCTGCGGGTCTATAGCAGTTCAGGACTGGCAGCCTCAGTGCTATAGAGGTTAATTTTAAGGTGCAGGAGCTTGTCAGGGCAGCCCCTCCCCAGTCACATGTCCCTTGGCCACAGCCTGTTAAGACCATACATACAACAATAAATCAACTTTAAATTTTTTCCTTCATTAGGGTGTTTTCAGTTTATACTTCCATAAACTATGTAGTAACTCATCCCAGATTCTTGGGGAAGGTTACAATGGTTTCAAATAAAGGTATAAAAAAGAAAAAAATAGAATTGAAAACTATCCCAAAGAAATAGAGAAGGTATATTACAATGCTAGACCAGGCATGTTTACTCAGAAGCAAGTCCCAGTATGTTCGGCAGGACTTGCTCCCCCAGGTAATGTAACAGGAGCTATGCAGGACATTCACCTAAACAGCCTAGACCAGCAATTCTCAAAAGTTTTGGTCTCAAAAGCCTCTCCATTCCTACACATAATTGTAAAGCCCCAAAGAGCTTTGGTGAGAGATTAGGTGGAAAGGAAGGAAGGAAGGCTTTTGTTGAGTATTTTTGTGTTTGTTAATCACCCTTTCTCAGTGTGTGCTTGTGGAGCCCTGAACAGGTCTCAGGGAGCCCACATTGAGAGAAGCTGGCCTAAACATTAACTTGTGCCGTGAGCTGAGCTGGATGCCTCTTTTGGGTTCAGAGCCTTCTGAAAGGAGGTTCATTGGCAGAGCCCAGGTGATCAGACTGATGGCATCAATGCTCCTGCCATGGAAGTTCCAGGGTGCCCCTCCCCCCGCACCCCCTCCTGCCTGGCAGCCCTTTCTTGCTTGTGCAGGAGCAGCAGGCAGGCCACAGGGTCACCAGAGGCTTATTTGGCCACCTGACGGTCCTTGTGCTGTCCCAGGATGTGCATATTCCAGTGTGGTGAAAAGCATTAAAGTTGCTCCCTCCCCCAGGAATGGGAGGTCCACCTCAGGCCCACAGCCCAGCCCAGCCCAGCTGTACAGCCTAACAGGACTAAGCAAATGATTGACCTTCCCCCTTTTCCCCACAGCTCCGGAGGGTGGAGAAGGAGCCCGGTGGCTGGTGCCTCTCCTCCTCTTGCTCAGCTTGTTCACTGTTGCCGTGGTCTTCCGGGGCTGTCATCAGAGGTGAGTCTATGCGTGGGAGTCAGGCTGTGGCAAGGAAACCTGTGCACTGCTGGTGGGGCTGCTGGGCCCCGACTGCTTGTCACTGGGCCATCCACCCACTGCAGTTCTGCCTGTGTGGACAGAGCACTGACAGGGTTGGCTCCAACCTGGGGGGGCCCTCTGGGTAAGTGTCCTCCAGGGGCTTCTCTCTCTATTGGTGCCCTCCTATGTGGGCAGGCCATGGCTGGCTGAGTGGGCTGCAGGAGGTCAAAATGGGCCGCAGAAGTGGTGATGGCCCTGGAGAGCCCCCTGGCGCTGGGTAGCAACAGCTGTATACGTGTGGCAGCACAAGCCACCGTTTTAATTCCCCCCAGCAAGTCTTCAGCTTCCTGTTGTTCACGCAAGATGCTATGTTGGGGGGGGGGGAGGCTAAATGTCAGTTCCAATTCTCAGCTTTGCACTGAGAAGTCAAGGCGCTGGGCAAGGGCCATGGCAGCTCTGGCAGTGCCAGGGCAGGAGGTTTGCTCAGGGATGCCACCTGCCGAGGCCAGCCCAGGAAGCACAGCACAGCCCATGCTATGCCCCCCCATCCTAGGGCAGCCAAGGGGCAAAGCATGGCAGCTGTGAGCCAGCCCTCCTCAAGAGGTCTAGCCTGCAGCCCCCCTCTCCTCTCCCTCTTGCAGGCTGTGGAAGAAGCTAGATGTTTTCATCCCCAGCCCGGCTCCCTTTTTCCAGCCCCTCTACCTGGCCCATCATGGAGACTTCAAGGTACCCGGAATGAGAGGGGCAGGGGGTGAGGGGGTGGGGGCCTTTGAGGACTTTCTGGGAGAGCACAGATTAGGAATATAACAAGAAGCAAGGGGGGTGAGTTGTGACTGGGACTTTGCAGAGGTCTCTGCTGGAGTCTGGCAGGAGACAAGACCCCCAGGGGAAGGAGGGACCAGTCACCGGAGCAGAGCCCTGCCAGGAGTGCTGAGACAGTTGCCTTGGGGTTCTGGGGCTTGAAGGACCAACAGGGTGGAGGTGGTGCAAGGGAGCTAGTTGCATGACGGAAGCTGACCGAGTCTGCCACAGCCTCAGGTGCCCCCTCTCCTTTGGGGACCCACCTCTCTGTGGAAAGCCCCACTGGAGCCCCCTCCCTTCCCCAGCTGGGGACCTGCTTGCTTGTCTTGCCACTGCAAAATGCCCTGACCGCTCTTCCTTTCTGTGCAGGAGTGGTTGGGCGCCTCCTGGGCCCGAGCAACGCTGGACACCTGGGAGTGGGGCACGGTCCTACCAGAGGTCATTCGGATCGGGCCTGGGCACCAGCCTCTGAGCCCTGCCAAGGGAGGCCAGGTGGTGCCCCTTGAGACTGCCCTGCCCCACCTTGTGGGATGCCAGCAGGCCCCGCAAGACAGCTGTGGCCTGGAGCAGTCCTATGGTCACCTCTCCATCAACACTGTCACTGTGTCTGGAGGCCCTGCAGGCTGCTGCTCACACAGTGGCTGTGCCGGTGTTTGTCTGGCTGTGCCAGAAGCAGCCGAGAGCCAGGATGCTTACCGAGGCGTGATGGATGATGATGATGATGGGGACAGCAGTTCCGAAGGTCAGACCCCCAGGGGGCTGCTCCTCCAGGACGTCTTGCTGCACAGCCACTCTTTTCCTTCTGGCTCAGAGTCCCTGGAGAGAGACTCCCCCCCTGTTCTCTTGCAGGTTGGAGGCTCCCTGGGCAGAAAGGCAGAGGAGGGGGTCAGCTTCTTTGGCTGGCCCCTGGAGCCCTGGGACGTGGACCCCCCACTCTGCCTCTCTTCTCCAGGTGAAGAAAGGCTCTTCTACAGCAACCTTCTCTCTCCAGACGGGGACGTGGATGGCGACGCAGGGACCGGCCTGGATCTGGACACCATCGACAGTGGCTTTGCAGACTCTGACTGTGCCAGCCCTGTGGACTGCGAGCTCGGCCCTGGGGAGGGGAAGGGTGTGCGGGAGGCCTTCCTGCCCAGCTATGTCAAGCAGTGGGTCTCCTGCCACAACAGGACTCCGCCAAGCTAACGGTGTGGTGCAGTGTAAAGGCAGAGCTGAGAGCAGGCCATGTGTGGCATGGCAGAAGCCAGGAGCACCCCCTGGTGTGGTGCCTGCTGCCTCTGAGCCAACAGGGGGCTCTGCTGTCCCCCCAGTGTCTCATTTTCAGCTAATGTCTTCCAGAAGGGGAAAGTGCTGAGTCTCGGCCTCTGGAGGGCAGAGGGGCCAAAGACACTCCAGCAGGCTGAGCGGCTGAGAGACTGAGCTGCAGCTCAGCATACCTCTGGCCTCAGCCACGAGTCCCTGGGTAGCCCTAGGCAGGCTGCTTCCTCTGGGTCTCAGTCCTTCCAGCTGCAGTGCAGGGACAAGAATTCCGATGGGCCATTCTGGGTTGTTGTGTGGACGATGTCCAGCCCACGCATGAGAAGCAGATCACACACACGTGCTTTGAAGCTGTTCCTCTTTCAAGCTGGTGCGGGGGGGGGGTCGTTCTTGTGAAGCCCCGGCAGATGGGGGCGAGCCCAGGGCTGGCCTATGGTGCTGCATCCCCCTGCAGGGACTGCTGCTTGCCTCCAGCCCTCAAGGCAGCTTCTCTCGTCCATCTTCCCCTCCTGGGTCTGGTGCTGCCCTGCGTCAGATGGGACCCTGTGGCGTAGGCAGCTTTGGCGGCACTGCCATTTTGCGAGAGGCGTTTGGTCACTCCGGACTGCGAGTCTCATGCTGCTGCCAGTAGCCCTTTTCCCAGGGCCCAGGTGGTCCTGACGAGCAGCGCTCTGAGCTCCTGTCCTGCAGAGGGGGCCTTGGCAACAAAGGGCCCAGCAGCCCACCAGTCCCCTGCTGGTGCAGCTGTCCCCGGGGCACAGGGCACTCCGTCCCTCACGGCAGTTGCATTCCTCTTCTCATTCCCTCCCTTCAGAAGCACAGCCCACAGTCCTTAAGCCAGTTGGACCAATTGCTCCCACCTAGGCCCTGTGCACGGATAATCTACTCTAGTCTTGTCAAATACACACAACATCACATTGCAGCGGACACCTAACGCCACATGGCAGGCTTTATTGAGAACAGCAATGATTTGAATTTTCTTCTGGATTCTTGAAAAGTCAGCCATGTTTTTTATGCTGTTTGTATCTTGAAATTATATTTCTATCACTAAAACTCTACAGGCCTTGGTTGTGAACCTGGGAGGGTCCCTGCAAAACGTGTTCAATATAGTGGGCATAACGGAAACCTGGTGGAATGCAGGATGCTGCAATCCCAGGCTATAAACTCTATAGGAGGGACAGGGAGGGGCGTGTTGGAGGTGGCCATTTGTGTTAAAGAAGGGGTAGAATCCAGCAAAGTAGAGAGCGAAGGCAGGTCAGACTCCAGAATCTTTGTGAGTTAAATTACCAGGCCTGAGGAGTGATGTAATACTGGGGGTGTACTATTTTCCTCCACACCAGAAATCGGAAGGAGACCTTGAAATGAGGAAACAGATCAGGGAGGTGTCAAGGAGGGATAGGGTTGTAATATGAGGGACTTCAATTATCCTCATATTGACTGGGTCAATTCGTGTTCTGGTCACGAAAGAGAGATCAAATTTCTTGACAGGCTAAATGACTGTGCCTTAGAGCAGCTAGTCATGGAGCCCACCAGAGGACAGGTGACTCTGGATTTAATATTGTGCGGTACTCAGAACTTGGTTAGAGATGTCAGTGTTACTGAGCCATTGGGGAACAGTGACCATGCTGTGATCTGTTTCGACATGCACGTTGGGGGAAGAATACTCGGGGGAAAATCTCTCACAAAAACCCTTGACTTCCGATGGGCAGACTTCCCTCAAATGAGGAGGCTGGATAGAAGGAGGTTGAAAGGGAAGGTAAAAAGAGTCCAATGTTTCCAGAGAGCATGGAGACTGCTTAAAACAACAGTAATAGAGGCCCAGCAGTGATGTATACCACAAAGAAAGAAGGGTTCCACTAAATCCAGGAGGGTGCTCGCATGGCTAACGAGCCAAGTTAGAGAGGCTGTAAAGGGCAAGGAAGCTTCCTTCCATAAATGGAAGTCTTGCCCTAATGAGGAGAATAAAAAGGAACATAAACTGCAGCAAAAGAAATGTAAGAAGGTGATACGGGAGGCCAAGCGAGACTATGAGAAAGAGCGACTATGAAAAACTAAAAGAGAGAGAGGCTATGCAAAAGAGAGTGAATAAGATGATTACGGGGCTGGGGCACCTTCCTTATGAGGAAAGGCTACGGCATTTGGGCCTCTTCAGCCTAGAAAAGAGACGCCAGGGGGGGGAACATGATTGAGACAAAATTATGCAGGGGATGGACAGAGTGGATAGGGAGATGCTCTTTACACTCTCACATAACACCAGAACCAGGGGACAACCACTCAAATTGAGTGTTGGGAGAGTTAGAACAGACAAAAGAAAATATTTCTTTACTCAGCGTGTGGTTGGTCTGTGGAACTCCTTGCCACAGGATGTGGTGCTGGCGTCTAGCCTGGACGCCTTTAAAAGGGGATTGGACAAGTTTCTGGAGGAAAAATCCATTATGGGTTACAAGCCATGATGTGCATGTACAACCTCCTGATTTTAGAAATGGGCTATGTCAGAATGCCAGATGCAAGGGAGGGCACCAGGATGAGGTCTCTTGTTATCTGGTGTGCTCCCTGGGGCATTTGGTGGGCCGCTGTGAGATACAGGAAGCTGGACTAGGTGGGCCTATGGCCTGATCCAGTGGGGCTGTTCTTATGAGAAATACATGGCCAGCAGCATTAATGGGAATAATAAAAGCTTCTTTAAATATGTTAGAAGCAGGAAACCCACCAGAGAAGCGGTTGGCCCTCTGGATGGTGAGGGAAGGAAAGGGGAAATAAAAGGAGACTTAGAGATGGCAGAGAAATTGAATGAGTTCTTTGCATCTGTCTTCACGGCAGAAGACCTTGGCAGATACTGCTGCCTGAACGGCCCCTCCTGACCGAGGAGTTAAGTCAGATAGAGGTTAAAAGAGAAGATGTTTGAGACCTAATTGATAAATTAAAGATCAATAAGTCACCGGGCCCGGATGGCATTAACCCTAGAGTTATTAAGGAATTGAAGAATGAAGTTGCTGATCTCTTGACTAAAATATGCAACTTGTCCCTTAAAACGGCCACAGTGCCAGAGGATTGGAGGATAGAAAATGTCACACCAATCTCTAAAAAGGGAAGGAGAGGGGACACTGGTAATTATAGGCCAGTCAGCCTAACATCTGTTCCAGGTAAGATGCTGGAATGCCCCATCAAAGATAGGCTCTCAAAACACATAGACGAACAAGCCTTGCTGAGGGAGAATCAACCTGGTTTCTGTAAGGGTAAGTCTTGCCTCACAAACCTCTTAGAATTCTTTGAAAAGCTCAACAGGCACGTGGATGTGGGAGAACCCATGGACATTATATATCTGGACTTTCAGAAGGCGTTCGACACGGTCCCTCACCAAAGGCTGCTGAAAAAACTCCACAGTCAGGGAATTAGAGGGCAGGTCCTCTGATGGATTGAGAACTGGTTGAAGACGAGGAAACAGAGTGGGTGTCAATGAACACTTTTCACAATGGAGAGAGGTGAAAAGCGGTGTGCCCCAAGGATCTGTCCTGGGACTGCTGCTTTTCAACCCGTTCATAAATGACCTGGAGACAAGGTTGAGCAGTGAGGTTGCAAAGTTTGCAGACGACACCAAACTTTTCCAAGTGGTGAAGACCAGAAGTGATTGTGAGGAGCTCCAGAAGGATCTCTCCAAAGTGGCAAAATGGCAGATGCGTTTCAATGTAAGTAAGTGTAAAGTCCTGCACGTTGGGGCAAAAAAATCAAAACTTCACATATAGGCTAATGGATTTTGAGCTGGCTGAGACAGTTCAGAAGAGAGATTTTGGGGTGCTGGTGGACAGCTCAATGAAAGTGTCAACCCAAAGTGCGGCGGCAGTGAAGAAGGCTAATTCCATGCTTGGGATTATTAAAAAGGTATTGAGAATAAAACAGCTAATATTATAATGCTGTTGTACAAATTGATGGTTAGGCCACACCTGGAGTATTGCGTCCAGTTCTAGTTGCCACATCTAAGAAAGGACATAGTGGAGGCACTCCTCACACAACACCAGAACCAGGGGATGTCCACTAAAATGGAGGGTTGCATTTAAAAGGGGATTGGACAAATTTCTGGAGTAAAAATCCATCACGGGTTGCAAGCCATGATGTGAATGTGCAACCTCCTGGTTTTAGAAATGGGCCACTTCAGAATGCCAGGTGCAGGGGAGGGCACCAGGTTGCAGGTCTCTTGCTGTCTTCTGTGCTTCCTGGGGCATTTGGTGGGCCACTGTGAGATACAGGAAGCTGGACCTATGGCCTGATCCAGCAGGGCTGTTCTTATGTTCTTAATTGAGCCCCACTGCTCCCAAGGCTGGCCTTGCTCTTACTGCCTGGAGATGGCCAACTGCTGCTGGACTGCAAATCCCCCAGCTGACTACAAGGGAGGCAGCACCACAGTTGGAGTCTCCTCAGACTGGAACGGTGGAGATGGTGGTGGTGTTGATCTGGATTGAAAGCCCTGTAGACCCCCCCCCCCCACTTCCACCTATCACACACTCACTCCAGCCTTCCTGAATTGGTCTGCCTGTGGGCAGCCCTCAGTCAAGCAGACCTGTGGTCCTGGCCACCCTTGCTGAGCCCAGAAGTGCCAACATCCACCCCCCGCCTTCTAAGGCCGCCTTCTAAGGCCTCTGGAGAGCCTTAAAACATCATTTCTGGTTTGGGGACAAAAGCCAGAGGTCTTCTGGAGGCTGTGCATGGCCTCTCTGGCACTTCTGGGCAGGGAGGCAGTGGGTGCAAGCGGCCCTCAGGGCAGCACAGCCTGGGAGCACTTGCACCTGTGGACCACCCTAGGTACACCACTGCTCCTGGGCAGGTCGGTTTCTGCCCCCTCTCCCTGCTCTGTGAGGAATGAGGCCCTGCTGTGGCCCATGTGCAACAGTGGACAGTGCTGTGTGCATGAGAGATGAACTGGTGGCCAGTGCCTCACACCCAAGAGCTGCCACTCCTGGCAGTGAAGTCAGAAGCTCCCTCCCTCCCCTACAGCAGCCACAGCCGGCCCCGCTCTGTGGAAAGCGCAACAGCAGCCCAACTTTACATGCCAGAGGAGCCTGGAGGGGAGACTCCAGGCCTGGGAGTGGGGTTAGGGTTTCCCTGGAGTGAGGCCCACCAGTGAGGTCTGGGTGTTGCAGGCTCAGCTCTGGGCCAAAGGGCTTGCGCAGCCTTGTTGCTTTTGTGGCTGACAACCCCCAGGCCCCCCCAGCCCCACGGCAAGGCTGAGCCAGTGCGTGAGGACACCAGAGGGGAGGAGGAAATGTTTGTAGGTCACTCATCAGAAACTGTTATCGCTTGTGCCTCCTCACTGGTGTTAACTCTGCCGTGCATCTGTGCGGCCCCCTCTTATCCCTCTGACAATCTGCTGCAAGACTTGTGCCTGCCTCACAGTCGGGTTCCAGGGTGCTCAGCACCACAGGCAATCTCTCCCACCTGCAGCCTGGCAAGCAGATGGCATTGTCTGGTCCGAGGAAGGAGCCAGAAGGGGCCAAACGTCGGTTCTGCAGCTACGACAGATCTGCACGGTAGGGCAGCGAACCCCGGGCCTGCTCTGCCAGGGGACACAGGCCAAGGCCCCCCATGTGTTGAGAGGCCTGGCAGCAGCAATGGCATGGGGGGCACAGGGGACAGACCACTTCAGGTGTCACAGCAAGCAGGAGCTGAGGCACCCCTGCTGCCCTGTGTGCTGTTGAATCCCTCCAGAGAGAGAGAGACCCCCCCCCGCAACATGGGCTGCGTCAGGTAGGATCCAAGGCGATCTTCCCATCACAAGTCTCTCCGCTGAGCGCAGGGCCAGCAGTCAACTCCACTGTACTCAGATATTTGTGCAAGGCTGCACAGGGGATCGGGGCACCTCATGGCTTGCTGAGAGCTGAAGAGCTCTGGCACCACAGACAGCTATGCGCAGATGGTTTCTTCTCCTAGGAAGGGGCCGGGAGGCGTAATGGTCGCCTGCTCACTGGCTCCTTGGACGAACCTCCCCCCCCCCAAGTTGTCCCAGAGTGGCTGTCACACTCACCTGACTCTCAGGGATAAGCTAGGAGGTGACCTGACCAGGATGGGGCATCAGGGTGCCATATTCGCAGCACAGGGGAGCGCCTGCAAGAGTGGGAACACATGGGCAGGGGGAAGCACCAGCTGCTCCTGAACCCCACATCAACTGGGGGGGGGAGATTCTGAGCAGTCACCTGTGCTCTGTGAGTGGCAATGTCACCAGTGGGCCCCCACGGAGACTCCTGGGGGAGGGAAAGGGGGTGCTGGCCCAGTGTGATGATGGGGGGGAGGGCTCCCATGCCGCCTGCATCTGCCAGAGGTGACTATCCAGGGTGGCAGTGGCAGGGCACTAGGGCAACAACGTGCACCATGGTACCCCCTGATGACACCCATTGGGCCTACTGCTGCTACTGGTAGTGGAGGGCCCCAAGTTGTGTGGGCCCTTACCAGTGCGCTGCCTGGCCAAATGTCAGGGCCACCCTGATGGCTGGCTGTGCATCTGCCCCTCCCCCTGGATGGAGTCGCTGACTGGGCTACGCACCTGATGATCTTGTGAAGACGCTCCGTGCAGTGTTGCCAACCATGACCAGCTCTGTATCTGGGAACTCAGATCTCGCGTGGCCCCTGCTTGGTTTGGCGGTGTGCATGTGGCTCTGCCCCTTGGATCAGCAGGCAGTGTGCCAGGTCCTTGAGGAATCTCCTCCTTCCAGTGAGGCCCAAGTAGTTCTCTTGGCCCAGCCACGGGGCGAAGGGTAGTTCTTCCCATGTTCTCCAGGCAGGCGCTTGCCTCGTTAACTGTGCCCAGCAGGACTTGGCTTGTGCTCAAAAGTGGCCTGGGCCTCGCTCACCAGGGGAGCCTCTTTCTGCCCAGTGGAAGCACACAGGCAAGCACTCCAAAGAGGCCCTTCTGTGGCCTGTGCAGAGCTGAGGGGCAACTTCTAGGTTGACCTCCCGGGCCCAGAGCCAAATTGCAGTGGCCTCTTCTGCTCCGTAGCCTGAGAGCTGCTGTGTGTCTGCATTCACCTCTGTGGGGCGGGCCAAAGCCAAAGGACGACATTGTTCTGGACACACACACCCTGACACCAGGTGCCAGACCAGGCCGCTACACAGCTTGCAAGCAGAGCCTTTTCCCCTTCCTTGCACTCAAGGAGCAGCATCTGATTCTGTGAGCTGCAGGCTCTGCAGCGCCCCTCCCTGGCCAGCCCAGAGGGAGTCCTCTTCCAGCAGAGCGACACCCCCTAGGGCAAGCGTGCCCCCCACACAGCCAGCCCACTTTCTCTTGCAGGTGCATGGCCACGGGCAAGGGACCTGGGGCGGCCGCCTGCCTGCTGCAGATGCTCCTCCTGCCTGCCTGCCTGACCGAGGAAGGGCAGGAAACAGGTACAGGGACTGTGGCTCCCACGGCTGCCAGGCACAGACGCGGCACACAGCAGCTGCCTTGTGCCAGAGGAGGGGGCTTTGCTTTGCAGCTGGGGGCAGGGGGCTCTGGCTCCTATCAGCGCTGTGGGAGAGTCTCCCCTGCTAAACGCTCCCACACCCACTCACAGGCGCAGTGCAGCTACCAATCCTACTGGGGTGCCTGGTCCGTCTTTCCAGGGAAGAGCCTCCCGGGGGCTTGCAGTCACCTCTGAGGGGAGCAAAGATGAGGAGGGGGCAGAAGCACGTGCAGGGATGAGAGCCGCACCAGGGCCCAGGTGCGCCCCTGCCTGGGTGGTGGGTTCTCGCGTCCTCAGCATCCCCTTGGAGTCCCCCACGCAGCTTCCTCCAGAAACTCTTCCTGGGGAAGAAGTGAGTGGTGGCCAAGAAGGGTGAGGAATGCTGGTGAGGAAAAGGTCCTGCATGGAATGAGTCCCCTTCAAAACTCCAGCACTCCCAGCATCCCCCCCCCCCCCGCACACACCTGCCAGTGGTTGGAGACTTCCTCTGGCCTACTCAGATGACCTGTTTGTGGGACCCCTGGCTGCCCCAGATGGAGGGCCAACCTGCCAGGGTCAGACATGGAGCAGAGCTTCCAGCAAGATCGGTCTGCACCGCTAATGTTGCCCCTTCTCTTTCTCCCCCCCCCCCCCGGACTCCTGCAGGGATCTTTGGCACAGTGCAGTGTCTGAACAATTACGGCGATCAGACCCTCTCCTGGGTGAACTGCACCTGGCGCCCCAACCGCCGCCTTGGGCAAGGACCGTTCTACCTCCACTTCCATGAGTAAGGCCAACACATACACCCAGGCCCCTGCCAGGGGGTGGGGTGGGGCAGCATGGGGGCTGCGGGGTGGCTCTTGTGTGCTTGTGCATCGGGGCCCCCACAGAGGCTCCAGCAAGGCATGGTGGCCATTTCTTACCATGGGGGGAGGTCCATGAAATGAGCTCCTGAAGGTCCCCTGTGGGTGCTGATAAGGAGCCTGGCAGGTGCCCCACTGTCCTCTCCGAGCTGCCCAAGGCCATTCCAAGGGGGGGGACGGACTGGCAGACTGTGGCCTCCTCTGCACTCCAGTTGGAGCTGTACCTGTGCCCCAAGAACTGGGCAGGTTTCAGAAGGCAGGTCAGCCTCCTCCCCACAGAAGGGCCAGGACCCCGTCCCCGGTAGCCTTTCTAGCTGGATGGAGTGATCATCAGGGAGGAGGGGGCTAGCATTTGGGTCACTCCTTCCTGCCAGAGCTGAAGGTCCTGGTGTGAACTCGGTCCAAGATGCACACCCAGGCCCTCCTAGACCGGCCTCGTCTTCAGCTCTGGGCAATCCTTTTGCTCCCCCAGGAGATATTCCAGAACCCCTCCCCCTACACATAGGACACATCCCAACCAAGGAGGCTCTCCCTGGGATTTTCCCCTCCTGTCTCTGTTACTGCTCAGGGCAGGCTCTCCTTCCTAGCCCTGCTAGCTCCAGCCTGATCCCCCTTGGTCAGTGGTTCTCAAACTTTTAGCATCGGGACCCACTTTTTAGAATGAGAATCTGTCAGGACCCGCCAGAAGTGATGTCAGGACTGCAAGTGACATCATCAAGCAAGAAAATTTTTAACAATCCTAGGCTGCAATCCTACCCACACTTACCCAGAGTAAATCCCATTGACTGTTAGAAGCATATACATAGTAGCCTGTTCTACGTACAGAACTATGTACAGAACTAAAGTACAGATCTGTAACATTTCCCCAAATGCAATCACATACCAGCATAGCATCAAGTCTAATAATAAATAAAATATTGAAATGTATGAGGACCCATCTGAAATTGGCTTGCAAACCACCTAGTGGGTCCTGACCCACAGTTTGAGAAACACTGCTCTTGGTCCTTACAGCCCTGATTTTCCTGAAAACAACCTAATCTGCTGGCTCCCAGTCCCCACGGAGGTCCCTGGCGAGTCCAGCTGCTCTATGAGCAGAAAGCGGGAGTTCAATCAGAATGACGTCTACCACGTCTCCTTGTACGACGCCTCTTCAGGGAAGAACGTCACCCACACTGTCATCCCAACCTATGAGCCCAGGCTGAACAGTGAGTCCCATGCAGCGCCAGGGTGAGGTTGGAAGGCGCTGGAGTGGGCGCTGGGGCTCCCCAGCCAGGTACATGTGCTGTGGCTTGAGAACGGGAAGAGCCCCCTGTTGGAGGAAATTAAAAATATTTTCCTCTTTGGGGGGAAGCAGAGGAGCTTAAGCAGCAGACCCCCCTTTTGGGTACCACCCCAGGGAACCTCCCTCACCTTTGGGTATCACCCAAGAGAACCGGGTGGCTGACTGCTATTCAATAAAAAGACAAAGAGGCAATGGCTTGTTAAAGTTGCAAAAAAGAAGTTATTTACTTACAGTTCCATTGAGTGTATATTTACAGCATCTGATTAGGATCAGAGGTTGAGCGAACACTTAGAGATAGCAAGGCCCTGGAGCTGCCTCGCCCTGCATGCCTTGTGCTCAAGATGGCCTGGGCATCAGAGCCCTGGTGTGCGCATCTTAACAGGTCGGTGGTCAGAGGACACGAGGAAGTGCTCAGAGGAGAAGGGAAAGATAAAGCGTTAGGGCCACACCCCACAAGGATCACAGAGAGAACAGGTAGAAAGGTCAGAGTCACTGGGCCATAGCTTGACCCCTTCTGAACAGCAGACGGAGTTGCATCAACTCCAACACCCCCACCCTGTGCCCCGCCAGCCTCAAGACAATTCCTGTGCATCTGCACACTAGACTTGCAGGCTAAACACCCTGCAACAACTGTGGGAAATGACCCATGTGCAGCCCAGCAGCAGTTCTGTCTTAAACCCCTGGGGATGGGATCTTGCGGGGGGGGGGGCTCCAGACGGCCTCCCAGAGCCCAAAGGGCAGGGTGCACTTCCGTAACTCTCCAGTCATGAATGTGAGCCTGTGCTCTCTTCCAAAGCCTTGGGACAGTCACAGAGGAGGCACTGCCTGCCCCTTTCTGCCATCTTCTGGGCCTTGGAAAGAAGAGGGGGCAGAGCAAAACCACAGGCATCACTGGGGCACCCACATCTGGGACAGGAGAGGACAGCCTGGCAGTGCTGCGGAGCTTCGAGTGCCTGGCCCAATCCTGACCTGAGCTGAGGGCTGGGTGCCCATCAGGCACTGAAGCTGCACAGGAAACCAATCCTAGTCCAGGGGTTGTGCTGCCGGGATGGTTCCCCCTGAGGTGCTTGCAGGGGCTGACTCATTGCCCCTAGGGACTGGAGGGGAGGATGCTGCCTTTTTTGGCATGGTGGTGCTTGTGCCGATCCCCAGTTGTCAACCTTGATTTATGTTGCTCTCTCTCTCCCCCCCACCCCCACGCGTGTATCGGTGGGGTATCTCCAGTCTTGGGGGTCCTGGCGGTGGTCCTTGAGATGAGGTGGCTGGGCAGGGTTCCTGGGGCCTCTCGATAGCTGGCATTGCTTTGCAATGGGCCTCTGGGTCCCACAAGCGCCTGTCCCAGCTCTCTCTCTCCCCAGTTCGATGCGACCCGCCCTCCGGCCTGCAGAGCAACATGAGCGCCAGCAAGTGCCGGCTCCAGTGGAAGCAGCCGAAGTCCTGCGACCTGATCCACAACTTCCAGTGGCAGCTGGCCTTCAAGGCCACCTCAGCACTCTGGGAGGTGAGGAGCAGCTGGTTGGGAGGGGAGGCTGCTTCAGAGTGGGCTGCCCAAGGGGAGTGGCACCTGGTGGTTGGTGCACCTCCTCCCGCTTCCCACATTGCCCTTACTAGACCGCAGCTGAACAGAGAATAAACCCTCGTCCTTCGCACCCACTGCCACATCCCAGGCTGCAGAAGCCGGCCAAGGGCTGTTATCCAGAGGGGAAATCACCCTCCCAGTGGAGCACTGAATCCAGGTGTTCTTAGTAGGATCAGGGCCCCAGGTGCATCTGCAGGGCCAAGAGACAGGACCATCCACTGGATGCTGCTGCCCATTCGCCAAGCACATGCCAGTCCTGGGGGAGGGGGAGCCAAATCAAACAAGCCGAATCCACAAGCAGCCCAGCAGTGTTCAAGGCTGCAGAGGAGCTTCTGGGGAGTCAAAAGAGTCGCAATGTACTGCAAGCCAGACCAGCAAACAAGGGCATTCCTTTGGGTCTCCACTCCGGATGGAGAAGCAGCTCCCCGTCCAAGGCACTTCCTGGAGACCTCCAAGTGACAAGACTGTCCCTGCAGCAAAACTCCCAGCCAGGGGCTCAGTGTCCACAAGTCCCAGGGGCCAGCCTGAGAAGACAGTGTGGGAGGCTTCCCCAGGTCGCTCCTCATGCTTGATGGAACCTGGAGGGGCAGGCCTGGCGGCCTCCTCTTTCGGCTGAGGCCCAGATTCCCAGGCCCTGCATGACTGCTGGCTGGCCAGCAGCAGTGGCCTTTGCGGCAGGGTGGGGGGCAGGCGTGGGAGGGCGGGGGGGTGGCTTCCAGAAGAGTGCAGTGCTCTGCTGCCTGCCACCTCTCACCACTCCAATCCTTCACAGCAAGCACAGACCAGAAACTTCTCCAGCAGAGAAACCTGGATGGAACTGGAAGGCTCCGAGTTCGAGCCTTGCGTGAACTACACTGCAAGGCTGCGCTGCAGAACCTCCGAGCTCGACTACAGCAGCGAGTGGAGTGTCTGGAGCACCACCACTGAGTGGGCAGGTTTGGTGCCAGGCCCCACCCATGCCAGGAGTCACTCACCCTTAGCATTGCTTCCCCGTGGCTTGTCCCCCAGCCTGAAACGCCCAGGCACCCTCTGTGGAGGGGCTTTGAGGCTCCTTCCAGCAACCGGAACCCACAGTGATGACCCAGCTCTTGGTCGGGGGTCTGTGGCCCTGCTCAGCATGAAGGTGTCAGGGCCAAATGCTCCCCCTTGGGACCAGGAGGGCCTGCATGCACCTTGGCTCGTGCTCTGCACTGGGAGCTGCATCAACAGGCTCATTCCCCCCCCCCACAGGGCCTCCTTCGCAGCACCCTGCTGTTCTGCCCTCCTGGGCCCTGCCCGTCTGCCTCCTGCTCTGCCTGGGCGCCCTCTTCTTTCTGCTCCTGGGCCTCCAGGACTCCTCCAGGTACGTCCATTGTGTGTGGCGCACACATTCCCGCCACTGGGGTCCCTCCCAGCCCAGTGGGTGTGAGCAGCTGGGCTCCCCAGCCTGGCCCTGGTGGTTGTGAGGGGAGAGGCTCTGGCAGCCAGGCAGGACTGGGATACCAAGGAGCCAGAGGGCATCTCCAAGAAGATCCTGGGCAGACGGAAGGCAGCAGGCACCCCTGAAAGCTATGAACGGCCTGGGCCTGAGCGCCCTCCTCGCCTTCGCCTGGTCTCAGGAGAAGGCCTAGGGGATTCTGGCGGCAGGACCTGCAGCTGCCCCAAGTGGACTTGTCCTCAGCACCCACTGATGCTCTGGACTCAGGAACGGGGGAAGGAGCTCCTTGTGCATGTTCCACAACAAGACAAGAGCTGGCGGAGAAGCAATCTCCCCCCCTCCCACACACACACACATGCACTGGCCAGGAGGAAGGAGTCTGGGGAGGCCTCTGCTCCAAGGGTGGGTGCAGTCCGAGTTGGGGGGATGCTCACAGCCTTTGCCACGCGCAGGTGCCGTTCGAGCCCAGGTGCTCTGCGGGGCTTCCAAACGAACCAGACTCTGCCTAACAGTCGGCCTCAGCTAACAGAGCTGCTGTCCCCCGGGCCTCCCTCTCACAGGGCTCCTGAGTAGGAGGGAGGTGTGCAGTGCCCTTGAGCAGGGTGTGGGGGCTTATGGTCGCATCAGAGCTGCATGGCCTGCATCCTGCCATGACAGACCCACATGGAATGGGGGAGCCTCGCCCACCGGAAGCTGTGGAGAGGCTGCCTCCGGCATGACCCTCTCTTTCCACAGGACCAAGGGAGGCGGCTATGGCTGCATGCGCACCCCCACCCCCGCCAAGTTCTTCCAGCCCCTGTACACCTCTCACAATGGGAACTTCCAGGTAAGGGCTGGTCCCACCTCCACTACCAGCCTGGGCAGACCCCTGTCCTTGACCAAGGCGTGCAGAGAAAGTGGGAAAGCTCCAGCAGCAGGGCCAGCCCTTTGAACAGAGGCCTGGCCCCTCCTCCCCACTTTTCTAGCCCTGCTGTGCTTTCCTTGCACTCTCCCCACAGGCAGGCAGCTGCCCAGGACACTCACTGGTCCGGACACAGTCATGTCCCCCCACTCCTCACCTATCATCCCTGCTCCCTGCTTCCTTCGTACTGCTGCAGGAAACATTGCCTGACTCCCCACTGGCTTCTCCCTTCCTTTCTAGAGTGCAGTCAGTGCACTGGTGAAAACCCGGCCCCTGCTGTCAGTCTGAGTGAGTGACCCTCAGTGGGCCGGGGGCAGGCAGCACTGTCCAACACAAACAGGGCATGCCCTTGAGAAGAAGCCCTGGGCCTGGCCAGCCGGCACACAATGATGCCACAAAGCAGCGGAGGAGGAGAGTCGCCATGCCAGTCAAGCGTGGCTTGCGTACCTCTGAGCCTGCTTCCATTCCCAGAGCACGAAGAGGGTCTTGTGGTGCTGTGCAAAAGTGGCTTGTGTCAGCACAAGGGGGCACATGCGCCCTCCTTGCACATTCCTACTCATACCTTCCACAGGAGAGGAAAGCACCCCTTGCTCAGGCAGGTAGCTGGTGCTGGGAGCATGGGAGGGGGAGCATGGTCCTGAGGTGCGTCTCTGTTCTCTCGTTGCAGCGCTGGGCTGGCCTCAAGGAAGCTGCCGGCTGGCTGAGGACCGGCCACGGCAGCCACCCCGGCAAGGGAGGCGGGGCTGTGGCAGCGGGGCGTCAGCCACTGGAGGCCTTTTCCCCAGTCTCCATCTTAGAGCAGCTGTCTGAGGCCAAGGCGGTGTCAGAGGAGAGGGTCCTCCTCCCCCTGCCTGCTGCATCTGACTGGCCCTATGTGGGGAGCAAGTACGTAGTCCTGGTGGGGGAAGAGCAGGTGCCACCAGCACAGCGTGAAGTGGAAGCCTGGTCACTCTCCGGTGGAGACTCTCTCCAGCTGCAGGGCCCTGGTGCTGCGGCACAGCCTGGCTGCCCCCACGTGTCACATGATGGCCCTGGGTCTCCCCAGCAGACCTCCTGCCTGGAAAAGGAGCACCTCTCCCACTGCAGCGAGGAGGACTACTGCACCCTGGGTACCAGCAACAGCCAGCATGACTCTGCGGCTGCTGGTTGGCTGCTGTGTCTCCACAAAGAGAGGCCCAGCAGGGTGGAGGGAGGCTCGCCACAAGCCTTTCAGACCGCCACTGGCCAAGTCTGAAGCAGAGCAGCCTGGCTCCCCCCCACCCAGCCCCCTGTCCTTCTGGCCCAGTCATCTCAAGGTGATCTCATCTCTCCTTGTCAGCAGGCACTGGGAGGCCACAACTGCTGGCTGACAGGCAGAGGTAGTTGGAAGGTGTTTCCTCTGTGGCTGGCCAGTGGCTCAATCACAGAGCCTGTTGGCCCAGAAGTCTGGGGAATCTCTCTTCCTTGCCTTGGGAAGGGGGCCTCCTGAAGCACATGTGGGCAGTGTAGGCCCCAGGGACTAGCAGTGGCCTCCAGCCACTGTGCTTGTGTTGCTTGTGCTGAGAGCCTCCAGTCCAGTGCTTGTGTTGCTCCCCACCCACAGCTAAGCCTCCAGCGCTCAGAGCCTTCCCCCCAGCACTGGCACTGCCCCCGAATGCTGCAGTAACGCTCCCTGGGGCAGTGTGCATGATGCGCTGTGGCAGCCAGCTGATGGACCAAGCCTGAGCAAGCCTGCCTGAGCAAGAACGGACCACATCAACAAAGGACGGGGGGCCCAGAAGGCAAAGGTCTCGTTTCCCAGCCCAGAACACTTCCCATTCAAAGCCTGCCAAGGACAGTTGGCCTGCAAAATCCTTTTTTACAGAGCTGGAACCAAAATGAAGGCGGTCACCTCGTCTCAGGGACGGGCTGCCCCTGTTCTGATCATCATAACCGTCAACTCTCCAGGACTTGCTCCCAGCCCTATCTGGCCTGATTCTGGGACCTGCTGTGTACCAAGCAGGAGTGGCTCTTCCATGGAGTTACAGTCCCGGGTTTTCTGTGAAGCCCCCCCCCCCCAGCCCCCATGCAGCACTGGCACCAAGCCCAAGGGTATGTTTCAGAACTAGTGGCCTCTTCTTCTTCCCCAGTCCCCTGCTGTCTCTGTCACGGGGTGGGGCAGTGCCTTTTCCTTTAAGAGGTTTTAAGCTGGTTGCTGGGCAGAAGACCTGAGATTGTCCAGCTGTAGTTCATCGACAATTTAGAGCAGTGATTCTCACACTTTTAGCACTGGGACCCACTTTTTTAGAATGAAAATCTGTCAGGACCCACCAAAAGTGATGTCATGACCAGAAGTGACATCATCAGACAGGGAAAATTTTTGCAATCCTACCCACACTTACCCAGGAGTAAGTCCCACTGACTATCATTGTTAAAAGCATATACTGTACATAGTAGCCTGTTAAAAGTACAGATCTGTAACATTTCCCCAAATGCAGTCTCATACCATGGCGGCATCTAAGTCTAATACATTAAAAATAAAATATTGAAATGAATGGGAACCCACCTGAAATTGGCTCACGACCCACCTGGTGGGTCCCGACCCACAGTTTGAGAAAGACTGATTTAGAGCATAAAACCTGGGTGTGGGTCCTCAGAATGAGACAGGAACAGCAGGAGGAAGGAAGCGGGGGCTAGCAGCTTTTGTGCTGGAAGGAATGTTATATATTGGTAACTCTGAGTTTGTTAAATTAGCTAACCTTTTTTGTTTTAATCTGCTACTGAAATGCATGTATTAATGTCTCTGGAGCAATTAGAGCTCCCTTAAAGTTTATAATAAAATCCTTCTATATGAAGATTGTGCAATATTTATTGACCAAGGGAATGTATTTTAAAAGAACCTGGGTGCTTAGGGTAGTATAAGCAAATCACATTATCCTTGGGGGTTTGGTGGATTAGGTTGGTGGAAGAGGGTGTGGGTTACATCCTGCCTGGCTTGGGAATCCCCTCTAATCTTTCCCTGACCCCAAGGGTGATGGTTGTGACTGACTCCCCCAGATCTGTTTTTAGATTGTGAGCTGCGCAGGACAAAGACCAGCTTCTCCCACCCTGAAAAGCACCCAGTGCTTAGACGTGTCTCGATAAACTGCTGCAATGCACAACAACTGCCATGGCCGTACTCTGACCTTGAGGTCTGTTGAGTGTCATTTCAGGTTCTGAAGTGTGCAGGATCAACCAGGCTGTTCAAGGGCGAGTGCCCAGCCTGGCGGCTCTGACTGAGGTCCGGAGGAAGGGGGGGCTCTGGGGCGCACAGGTTGTGCACGCCTCAGCAGGAACCCTTTCTCAGGCCATGGAGAGCCACGGCTTTCCCCAACAGCACTTCTCGACGCAATGGGGGCTGACCAGCTGGTCAAGATGTTGCTTCCTGGTGATGCCTTTTTTGCAGACTGATGACGTGAAGAACCCCCCAGCAACCCTGGTGTTATGTGAGAGTGTAAAGAGCGTCTCCCTATCCACTCTGTCCATCCCCTGCAAAATTTTGTATGTCTCAATCATGTCCCCCCTCAGGTGCCTCTTTTCTAGGCTGAAGAGGCCCAAACGCCCTAGCCTTTGCCATCACCTGGAGCCAGAGACTCCCCAAACCAAGTCATGATCTGGGCTCCACCTCTGGGTCCCTCAGGATTCTGGGCACTTGGCAGTGTGCCTTCTGCAGTAGCTGAGCCTGCTTGGGGGGGGGGGAGACCTCAGCTTCAGGAGGGGGCCCTGAATAGAATATGCAGCTGGTCCCGGGGACAGACTTTTGTCTGAAAGATTGCCGTGTGTGACTGCAGAAGTTGGTGGTCCCTCTGCCCTGCCCAGCAGCCTCTGGAGCTGCTTGCTTGCAACCTCCAGTGCAGAAGATGGCCGGGGGGGGGGGGAGTGCCTTGCCCTGCTGCTTATCTCTCCAGCACAGAAGGGAGGGAGGGAGGGAGGAAGGAAGCGTGGAGGCATCTGCAAGCAGGAGGTAGCAATCAGCAGATCACTATCTGCAGCAGGAGCAGAAGGAACAGGGTCACATCCTGCCTCGCACCAAGCTGGGCAGCAAGCCCTTTTGCAGGGGGCTCCTCCGAGCTACAAACAGACTGCCTTTGGTGACGAGGCTCCATCCATATTGGGGACTTGGGTCATCCTGCTTGGAAGCCCCTGCAGGTGGGCCTCTGCAGCCCAGCCAGGCCCCCTTTCTGCCCATGCCCAGCAGTGGATGCCTGACTGTCTCGTCCATCCTCCCCCCCCCCCGGCACTTGCTGCTATGGGGGCCTGCTCCTTCCTCGCTCACTCAGCCCTGAGTGATGCAACAGCCAATATCAGTCACTTCCAATCTTCGCTCTGTTTCTCTGAACCGGAACTCAGATCAGACAGAGATACTCTCAAATCCGGCACAGAAAGCCAAGACGGTTATTATCTCCTTGGAAGCCATACTTCCCTTCTGGGAACTAGCTGTGGCCACCGCCTAGCCTCTGGGTTGGCTTTCAAGTCCCTTTCACTTTTGTAGCCTACCCAGCATCCCTTGGTTTGGGCACCCTAACCCCACAATCCCTGCAACAATGTGCATTTGAGTCAACAGAGGCAGAGAGGGACCCCTACCCTTTGGCAATGCCTGGCCATTGACCCAGAGGGCTCTGCCTTCTTGTCTTTTGTGCAGCCAGATGGACAGCACATTTAGTGCCTCTATAGTGCCCCTGTTTGTGTGAGTTCCCTGTGGGTTTGGGAGTCTAGAACTCTCAGGGTGCCACTCTAGGCTTCAGGAAAGCCAGTCTGAGTAGCATCAGATATGGTGTCTGCCCTCAAAGGTTGGGGCAATGACAACTTTGCCATCAGGCAGTCCCAGGCCTGCTGGCAGATGTGCCCCAAACACTGGTGCAACTCTGGGTCGATAGGCCCCTGATGCCAGGGCAACCACTGGATAACAAGCCCTTCCAATGGGAAAGAGATAGAGGAGGGCATGGGTAGGATAAGGAACAGTCCAGGCTTGTCATATCCAAAACCGCTTTGGATGATGGACGTGCCCCCAGTATTAGCAGAAAGCCACACCAGCAGCAGAGCAGACGGAGAAGCAAAAGAGCCAGCGGAGACAACTGAACACACTGAGGGAAGGGATAGCAGAAATCTGCTTGTATATTGCTGGTACCAAAGCAAGGCGGTAAGGAGGCCAGTTGCCTCAGATCATGCACAATTGTATTATTATTAGTAGTAGTATTATTAACAGTATTCATATACCGCTTTTCAACAGAAAGCTCAACAAAGCAGTTTACAGAGAAAAAATGTAGCTAGACACAGCCAACTTTTTATACTCAGTTCAACTCATAGGCATGGCTACCAAAGTTAAGGGGACAAGAGTCCAGTAGCTTTCACTGCCCAGGCCCCCACCCGCTGGCCTGCCCCTACACCCTTTGCCATAGTGAGCTGGACCGTACTGGAGAGGTAAGAGACCACAGGCGCTTTGACTAGGTTGCCCTGGCTCTGGAATTGTTGTTACAGATGGACTCTTGAGGCCCTGCTATCTCGAGGACAAGACACTGGGTGAGGGGTGGCTTGCAGCTGCTTGCAAACAAGCACCTTCAAGGTCAGAGTCAGAAGAACTGATGTTAAAATGGCATTACTTTGGCCAGAGTTTAGCGAGAGCTCTTGGCATCAATTCTGCCCCCTCTCCACTGACAGACCACAGATGACAGATGCACTTGGCAGCCAATCACCGCATGTCCACCCCAGGACTAGATGCTTCTACCTGGGAGACTGTGCCTCAGGTGACAGGGTGTGCAGCAGAGGGCTATACCTCTGACCATCCCCATTTACAGCAAAGGGGAACTTGGTGCTGGGAACTCTGGCAAAAGGGCACTTGGCACAGAAAGGGAGCGCTTTGCACAAACAGCCTCTTGTCCCTCACAACATGCTTGGCAAGATGTGATGTCAACATCTGTCTCCTCAAACTTCTCAATGCAGGGACTCTCCCCAGGAGGACGCCACAGGATTATCATGTGTCTCTGCCATCAGCTGGGTTGCCTCACCTCTCCCCTTCCTTTTGCAGCGGCTGAGAGCAGGGAGTGTCTGCTCCCTTTCAGAGAATGCCAGGGAATCTGACCATTGCTGCTGCTGGCCAAACAGCCACCAGAACCCCTTCTGTTCTTCAGGTCTGCAGCATTGCCACAGGGGGCTGAACAGTCATTACTCATAGAGTTCTAGTGGAACTTGCATGGGAAGGAGGTAATGCTCTGAGCCACGACGCCCCACCTGGGACAGGGCACCACTGTGTGTGCACTCGGAAGGCACCCCTCTCCTCTCTGCAGACCCCAAAGGAAGACCACAGCCAGCCTGCCTGCCTGCAGTGATTAGTGTTGGCCCATCTGCCGCTCAGTGGGGGTGCTGACCAACTCATCCCAGTCAGGCTGCTAGGGCTGTGCAAACTTTGTGACAGACCATGAACCAACTGGTGCAGCCAGACAGCACTGGAACTTAGAAACGGAAGGGACCCACAAAGCCATCTAGTTCACCCTACTGCCTATAGCAGGAAATCCTCCTAGAGCAGTGGTTCCCAAACTTTTTGGCACCGGGAGCCACATTTTAAAACGACACCCTATTGGGACCCACCTAGGTTTACCAGACTGAAAAAAGGAGTACTAGAAAGAAATATTTTATTAATAATAACCAGAAAAATATCCTCAAACTTTATCGCTCTGTATTTACACATGCTTGCAGATCAGCCCCTTGTAGGGCAGTTAGTAGCTATCTTGCAAACTGCAGGAGCAGAGGTAATTGCAGGATAATTATCAGCTACAGTATTTGATTTTTCAATAACCTCAGGGCTTGAGCAACTATCTGATCTTTCCATCACCCATTGGTGACACACCAAAAGTCAGGTCATGACCCCACAAGTGGGTCCCAACTCAGTTTGGGAACCACTGCCCTAGAGTTCCTTAGAGCAGCTAGTCATGGAGCCTACCAGAGGACAGCTGACTCTGGATTTAAAATTGTGTGATACTCGTGACTTGGTTAGAGGAATAAATGTTGCTGAGCCATTGGAGAACAGTGACCATGCTGCAGTCCTTTTCGACATGTACATCGGGGGAAGAGTACCAGGCAAATCTGTCACAAAAACCCTTGACTTCCGACTAGCGGACTTCCCTCAAACGAGGAGGCTGGTTAGAAGGAGGTTGAAAGGAAAGGTAAAAAGAGTCCAATCTTTCCAGGGTGCAAGGAGGCTGCTTAAAACAACAGTAATAGAGGTCCAGCAGAAGTGTATACCACAACGGAAGAAGGGCTCGGCTAAGTTCAGGAGGGTGCCCGCATGGCTAACGAGCCAAGTTAGAGAGGCTGTAAAGGGCAAGGAAACTTCCTTCTGTAAATGGAAGTCTTGCCGTAATGAGAATAAAAAGGAACATAAACAATGGCAAACTTTTCGGAGTGGTGAAGACCAGAAACGATTGTGAGGAGCTCCAGAATGATCTCTCCAAACTGGCAGAATGGGCAGCAAAATGGCAGATGCGTTTCAATGTAAGTAAGTGTAAAGTCATGCACATTGGGGCAAAAAATCAAAACTTCACATATAGGCTGATGGGTTCCGAGCTGTCTGAGACAGATCAGGAGAGATCTTGGGGTGGTGGTGGACAGGTCGATGTAAGTTTCAACCCAAAGTGTGGCAGCAGTGAAGAAGGCTAATTCCACGCTTGGGATTATTAATAAGGAATTGAGAATAAGACAGTTAATATTATAATGCCTTTGTACAAATCGATGGTAAGGCCAAACCTGGAGTATTCCGTTCTGGACGTCACATCTAAGAAAGGACATAGTGGAAATGGAAAAAGTGCAAAAGTGAACGACAAAGGGCGCAATTCAAACCTGCGCTGGAGCAGGCAAGCCAGGAGGCTTGCGCTGCATGCAACGCAGGTTTGTTGGCTGCAGTGGCTCAGCCAGGGACAAGGGGAAGCTCTTCCCCTTACCCCTGGGTAAGGGCTGCCTGCCCCTAAGGGTCTCCTCGGACATGCACCACCTCTGGAGGTAGCGCAAGTTCAAGGACAATAGAGTGATTTGAAACTGCTCCATTCTCCGCGGAGACGGGGGTTGGGATCCGGTATAACTGCTGGGTCCCAGCTCCGCCCTGACTCCACACGCGCCGTCCCAAAGGCCACCCATCGCCCGCCCTCCCCCCACCCAGAAACGCCCCCTCCTGCCTCCTCCCCACCTACCGTTGTGACTTGTGTTGGGGCTGGTGTGTTTATTGCATGTTTGCGACCCTCCTATGCCGGCCCAAGGGACTTGGGCCAGCATAAGGCACAGTTAGGATTGTGCCCTAAAATGATTACTGGGTTGGGGCACCTTTCTTATGAGGAAAGGCTACAGCGTTTCGGGCTCTTCAGTCTAGAAAAGAGGCGCCTGAGGGGGGACATGATTAGACATACAAAATTACGCACAGGAAGGACAGAGTGTTTAGAGAGATGCTCTTTTTCCTCTCGCACAACACCAGAACCATGAGATAGCCACTAAAATTGAGTGTTGGGAGAGTTAGGGCAAATGAAAGGAAATATTTCTTTACTCAGTGTGTAGTTAGTCTGTGGAACTCCTTGTCACAGGATGTGGTAATGGCATATGGCCTGGATGCCTTTAAAAGGGGATTGGACAAATTTCTGGAAGAAAAATTCATTATGGGTTACAAGCCATTATGTGTATGTGCAACGTCCTGATTTTAGAAATGGGCTGTCAGAATGCCAGATGCAAGGGAGGGCACCAGGATGCAGGTCTCTTGTTGCCTTGTGTGCTTCCTGGGGCATTTGGCGGGCCATTGTGAGATACAGGAAGCTGGACTAGATAGGCCTATGGCCTGATCCAGTGGGGCTGTTCTTATGTTCTTAAACTTCTCCAGTTTGTTACTCAGTTGTCTCTTGGTTAACTTGCAATGGTACAACAGCCTTGCTGGGAGGGCATAGTTGGCACCCCATGCGTGTACTTCTCTTCCAGTTGCAGCGGTCTATGAGACTGCCATAAAAACATTGACCTGATCGCACCTGAGGTCACTGCGTTAAAGCAATTTTCAATGTTTTTCTTCTCACGGCACTGGCGTTTATGGTCTTCACCTCTCGTAATGTCACTTCTGGCTTCCAGGAGACTCTTCTGAGTTCTCGGCTCTGTTTCTAGGGTAACTGTCTGTCCCGCAGAGCCGGTGGAGAAAGAGGGATAGACAATTTGTTACTAGTTTCCCTAAAAACAGAGACACAGAACCCAGACAAGCTTTTCAGTAATTTCCAATGCTGTGCTCCAAACTCCCACGGCACACCTACAGACCACTGGCAGCACACCAATGTGCCACGACACACAGGCTGACAATCAGTGCTGTGAGCAGGCATGGATCCCTTCTTCCTCTGCTCTGCAGGACTCAGGGAGGGGGGCCTCTTTGGTTCCAAGATCTGCAGCATCCTGACTCTGTTGCCTTGGGCTCCAGCGGTGGGGTTGTTCCCCAGTAGGCATGAGCCCCTCATCTCCAGCGCACAAGACAGAGGGGGCAGCAAAACAATAGTTGTGTTGGGGCTGCTGCGCAGCAGCTGCCAACAAAGGGCATGGGATGCACCTGGGTGAGGATAGCTGAGACTGGCCCACGAAGTGCTCCCTCTGTGCCAAAATGCACAGTGGGGCAACTCTCCACTTTACACCAAGAGGACCTGCTTTGGAGCAGCTATGCTGAGGCTTATAGTGCATCACCCACTTTCTATGCAGCTGGGATTTTTAAAATTCCATTTTGCAATGGATACACATTTGTTTTAAAGTGACTGCAACCCACGCCCAAGAAATTGGGTGTGTGTGTGTGTGTGTGAACTCTTTCAATGATGTTCCAAAGGAGGAATCCACAGCAGAAGAAAACCCGCGACTAAGGACCTGCTAAGCTGATTTTCGCGAGGAGAGAGACTACAGCATGGAGGCTGTTAGGACAGGCTCCTGCACTTTCATGTCACCGCACTGCAAAGGGGGAAGTCAGAGGCAGGAGCCTGCTGGCTTGCTCAGGCTCATCTGTTGAGGAGACTGAACCCCACATGCAGCCTCCCCCACAACACCCCTGCTGTGTGGAGCAACACCAGTGCCAGGGTCAAGTCTTCCAAGCAGCAGCCTTACGGTTAACCTAACCCTAAGATGCTCCCAGGTCATCCAGCTCCATTGTGCCCTATCCCACCTTCTTTGGGGGGGAGGAATAGGCTGCTCCCAACATTTGGTGTTTTTGAGATGCCTCCCAGTGCTGCAGAGCCCCGTCCAGTGGGCTACGGCACAGAGGCGTCCTGGTGACTCTGAAGAGTGCACGCAGGGGCTGGTGGGGGCTGCTGCACACCAAGGCGCTGAGGAAGGAAGGTCCTCACTGGACAAGCGACGCCTGCTGGGGGCCTCAGGACAGTGTTGAGGGGAAGGGGCTGTTCAGCTGCTTCAGTTTTACCACTGAAGAGACAATCAGGGCAGCATCTCCCCCCAACACAGGCCCCGCTCTGCTTCTGGAGGGTGGACTCCAGCCAAACCGCTGCGGAGCGGAGCCTGGATGAGCGGCTGCCACCCGGCTCAACTCAGAGGTGGGCGCGGAGAGTCTCTCACGGGTCCGCCCCTCCCCAGCCACCGTCTGGGCCTTAACGGGGTGACGGGCCTGGCGCCTGCAGCCCTCCGTCCTCCCGGACCTGCTCCCAGCGGGTCACAGCAGCAGGGCTGGAGGCCACTGCCAGACCTCCGCCAGGCGGCAGCGCCTCCTCCCGTCCGCTTCCTCCGCGGCACTGCCAGCGCTGCTGCTGGCTCCGCAGTGTGCGGGCCCAGCACCCTCCTGCCGAGCGGCCAGGGCGGTCCCGGGACCCCTCCGCGTCCACGAGCCCCCTGCCTGGGCCTGGGGGCCGCACGGTGCTGGCGCAGCTGCCGCCTCCCCCTGGAGCTCCGCGCAGCGAGGCAGGCCGGCAGCCCCACCGCCTGGGAGGCACGGGGCCGGCGGGCACGCGAGGCAGGCCAGAGCAGCCGAGCCGGGGCCGGCCTGGGGCACCGCGAGGCAGGCAGCCCCGGCCTGGCCCAGGGCGCTTCCCCCGAGACCGGGCTCTGCGCGGCTCCCGGAGGCTCTGGAGACCGCCTGCTGCTGCTGCTGCTGCTGCTGCTGCGGGGCGGGAAGGCGCAGGCGCAGGCCGCCTCCTGGCCTCTCGCGCCTTCAGGGCGCACGCGCGGCCGAGAGGTGTCGCGAGAGCGGAGCCGGCCGAGCGGGGCCCAGTAGCGGGGCGCGCCCGGCGGAAGTTCCGCCCTCCCGGCGGAAGCGAGCATTGTTGTGGCTGACGTCACCCGCGGAGGACGCGGGCGTCCCATTGGGTCGAGTCTCCTGGCCGGGCGGCGGCGGCGAGCGAGCCCATGGCCAGCACCGGCAGCCCCCTGGTAGGCGCAGGGCGGGGGCGGCAGGGCCGGGCCGGTCTGGTCTCTCTCGCGGCCGCCGCCGGCGACGACGTTCCCGGCCCAGGCCGCGGGCGGGCGGGCGGGCGGGCGGGCGGCAGCAGCTGCGCCTTCCCCGCAGGGCGCCGCCTGCGCTCCGGCCTCCCCGCAGCCCTGTGCGTGGGCAGAGCCGGGGCGCTCCGAGCACGCGCTTCTCCGGCGCAGGGCGGGCCGCGCTTCCGCCTCCGGCCGCGGCGGCGCTGCTGCGAGGAGGCGGCCCGGGACAGACTCGTCTTCTCCCGCCGCACCGCCGGCTCCGAAGCCTCCGCGCGCTCGTGGGCTCACGGACAGGCCGGCCTCCCTGCGATGCTCCGCGGACCCAACGCCCTCGGCCCCGAGCCCAGGCAGAGCCTCGTAGCTGAAGGGAGCGGGGCGGAGCACCGGCCGGCAGATCCTCGCCCTCCCTGCAGGGCCTCTCGGCCGGCCGCTCTGCCGTCCTCGCCGACGGGCTTCCTGGAGAGCCTCCTTCGCGCCCGCCTGCAGGCGGAGAGGTGCCGCCGCCGCCGGGCTGAGCGAGGCCGGCTCTCCAGGGCCTCCCACCCCTGCTGCATATCCAGCCGCGTGCAGGGAGCCCCTGGCAGACCCTCAGTGCCAGCCAGCACTCGCCCTCAGGCTCCTCGCTGCTCCCTGGAGGAGCAGGGAAAGGGTCTTCAGCTTGCTGTGCCTGCACCGCCCTCTGCGGCTCCTGCACTTTGGCCTTGCGCTGTGAGCCGCTTGCGCCTCTTTACCTTGAAGTGGCAGGAGCCCTGCTCAGATCCTGCCCCCTGTCGCTGCGCGGTGGTGGGTCTCAGACGCCTCTCCTGGACTGGCCGGGTGGCAGTGCAGGCAGAGAGTGTCTTCTGCAGAGCAGGGCAGGGACTGCATCAGGCCTGCCGGGAAGGTCCTCGTCTGCATTGCTGGCCTGGCTTTCTCCGTGTTTGCTTGAGCCACAAGCGTCCAGTGCTGGACTCATCACCACACGCTGCGCCAGAAGGCCGCAAAACAGACTTGCGCTTCTGCTGCTGTGCCTGGTGAGGCCTGGGATGACCTGGCCACCTTCATCTCGTCTGTGGCGACTCCTGAGCGAGTAGTAGGTTCTGCTTTCGCAGAGGTTGACTCCAGGTGGGCTGACGACTTCATGAAAGGGGTGGGTGGGTGGAAGCTGAAACAAGATCTAGAATTCCTAGTTCTGGGTAAGCAAGGATGTGATGGATGAAAAGGCTGTGCTTCTGTGCCTGTGCCGCTGCTCCTGGAAAGCAGCCCTGTTCTGATGTGCCTCCAGCAGTCATTTTTCATACTGCTCCAGAAACACTTGTGCTTGTGCTCAACACGGTTTGTATCCAGAGGAAGTTCACAGAACCCTAGAGTTGGGAGGGACCCACAGGGTCATCTAGTCCTGCCCCCTGCCTGTGGCAGGAATTCCTCCTAGAACAGCTCCACCAAGTGCCTGTCGAGTCTCAGCTTTAGTGAGGGAGAATCCACCCCTTCCCTCGGCATCTGTTCCACTGCCCCGACCGCAGTAATTTCTTCCTGTTGCCTGGCCAGAATCTCCTCTCCTGCAGTTTGTCCAGACTGGATCTGGTTCAACTCTCAGGCAGTTGAGAACAGATCTGTTCCTTCTTCTGTAGCACAGTCCTTCACATATTTGAAGAGCGTGTTCGCTTCTCTCTCAGGCCTCTTATCTCCAGGCTAAACAGACCAATTTCCTGCAGCCTTTCCTCACAGGCCTGGTTCATGAAGTTGATCGCAAAGTTGCATTAAAATTGTTGAGACGAGTCTGTTGTGACTGACTCAAGTGCCATTAATTTCAGTGGGACTTCTTTGTCATGACAAAAATTTTCTTGTGGATCCTTCCACTGTTTTTTGTTGGTTCTGTGCTGCTCTTCTTTGGTGCCATTTGCAGCAGTCACTGTGCTGCTTGTCACAAATACTTATATATTGCTTCTCAACCTGTTCCAACCCCAGAGCATTGAGAAGATGTGGCAAGTGCACGCAGGTGCCAGTGTCCAGGCATTGGGAAGTGATTGCAGTCTGGACACAATCCTTGAACTGTGCAAATGCCAAGGGTTTGGCCTTGGGCATGGCATAGAGGAGCAGAGGACCCTTGGTTCTGGGGAGTGGGGAGGCATCATTGACAGCACTGGCAGGCAGACTGGAGCGGCAGGCAGGCAGATGCCTCGGGGAGCAAGCAAAATAACAAGGTACAGTGTGGAAATAAACTGTGGAACTCCTTACCATGGGAAATTGTGATGGCACCTGGTCTAGAAAAGGGAACTGGATAGATACTGATGGAGGAAAAGTCCCTCGCAGGTTACTAAGCCATCATGACTGAATGCAGGTTCTGAGTTTGAGAACCTCTCTCTGAATGCCAGATGAAAGGGAGTGGCCACTGGATACGGGTGTCTTGTATTGCGTGCTCCTGGAGGCATCTGTTGAGGGATACAGGAAATAGGAGATACTGAGAGATACAGGAAACTGGACTAGGTGGCCCTTTAGCCTGATCCAGCAGGGCTTTTCTGATGTTCTTATACTCACAACTGCCATTTGAAAAAGGCAGAGGGAGTGAAAGATGAAATGGTAGCCTAGAATCGGTGGTTCTCAAATTGTAGGTCTGGGATCCATCGGTGGGTCTCACCCCAAATTTTTGTGGTTTGTGTTGAAAAGCAGTATATAAATACTGTTAGTAATAATAATTGTGAAACTGTCAGGGCAGATTAGGCTATGTGCATCAAGGCTTAAACAAGCTGCTACTTGTGGGGGTAGCACTGCTGCCCAATCATCATTATAGCCACACCCCTTGGCATTGATAAATTAGGCAGCAGCCTCAGTCTGAGGCCTCTGAAAAGTTTGGGAACCCTTGGCATAGAGCATCTTCTGGGAGACTCTCAGAAGTTGCCTCTCTTCCACTTCTCTGCCATTCAGATGATGGCTGCAGGAAAGAGAAGGTGAAGTGATGGCTTTTGTGTGGGCAGAGGGTAGGAGGGACTCCGGTTGATCTGCTGTGTGTCTTTGGGCTGACCGTTGCTGGAGTGGGCCTTGTCCTCACCCATGTGCAAGGCCTGTAGGTTTCGTCACAAGTCTATAGCAGAAGCTCCTCTGCTGTGCATGTGTGTAGCAGAGCTGCCTTCAGAAGTGTCCACCTCAGGTGGATGCATCTTTGAACTGCCTTGTGTTTGATTTCTGCCCTAGGCGTATGGGACTTATTTCCCAGAGCCTACATTCATGTGCAGAATGACTCTTGAGCTCCGTTGAGCTTTGCATTTCCTGGGGGACGTTGAAAGGCCTATTATAGTTGCTTTCCAGGCCAATGTGAACTGGGGTTCTGGGGTGGGCATACACAGGGCAAGGCTGCCAGTGGCCTTTCCTGACAAAGAGTCCTCGCTGGCCAGCCTGCTTCTACCTTGAGGTCTCAAAAGAGCTGGTGGCAGCCTGGCAGGTATTCATGCTCATATGTTTGAGGATTGTCCTGGGTGGTTTGGAGGGGGGAGCGCCTGTCCGTCCCCAGGTAGCAGGGTTTTGAGTGGTTGGAGAGGAGGCCTGGTGATGGCAAACCTATAGTTGTGAGGGAGCACAGCCATCTCTCTCTCTCTCTGGTCCAGTCCTGGTTGTGCTGAGAGCCTGGCTTCTCCAGGGGTGGTTTGGTGCCTCCTGACTTGTGGTCACAGCTTGTTCCTGTGCCAGAGCTGAGGGGAGATTTCCTAGTGCCCTTCCCCTCCCCTCCGTCCCACCAGGTACCCTCAGACACAGAGCTGAAGTGCAAAGTGGTTGAGAAGCTGGTTCCATTTCATTCAGGTGTCTCAAGGTCTTGGAGCTAGATAAGAAGACTCAGAATCAGAAGGTGATTTTCTGCTTAGAAAGAGAAACTGGAGACAGGCCTACGCTTGGGTTATACTACTGTTTAAGGGGTTTCACGTGGCTTGATTTCGCTTGGAGGGACTATGGTGCAGTTTATTATGAATGACAATGCTTGACTGCTGAAGAGTTCAACACTTTATAGCAGGGGTCTCCAAACCTCGACCCGGGGGCCGGATGCGACCCACGGCCAGCCTCTGATACCCTGAGAGCCTCTGGCCCAGTTGACCAAACACAACCAGCGTTGTGCTTGTGGGGTGAGGGAATGGGGGTCCATTTAAGTGTGTGCTTTATTTCTTGGGCTGTGTTGGTGCTTGGAGAAATCCTGGACATTTGAGCCCAATTTATTCGTTCAACTAAGTTCCATCTCTAATGCATTTATTTAAATTTTATATTTAATTTTTTTCCTGGTCCTTGACACTGTGCTATATATTTGATGTGGCCCTTCGGCCGAAAAGTTTAGAGACCCCTGCCTTTTAGTATTGAGCTCCATAGCCAAATGCACTCAAGGCAGCTTTCAGTGTTGTGTGAGCTGCTTGATCAGGGGTGTCCAAACTTTCTGGCAGGATGGCCACGTCATCTCTCCGACACTGTGTTGGGCTGGGAAAAAAAGAATTTACATTTAAAATTTGAATAAATTTAAATACATGAATATATTAGAATTGGAACTTATATGAATGAATGAAGGTCTTGCAATAGCTCAAGGCCTATAAAAGGTGTTACACAAAGCAAGGCTGGCCTTTCCTTTGTTGCCGCTGCTGCATCATAGACATGAAACAGTACACAGTGGAGGGAGCCCTTGGCCCACAGCTCATGCAAGTGGTCAAACAGTTGGCCCTCACGCTGAAAGCAGTTGTGTTGGACCAGCGTGGGCTCCAGTGAGTCTCTGGAAGGCCAGAGGCTGGAAGGCCAGAGGCTCATTGGAGACTGGGGGCTCCCTGTGAGCTAGATTGAGAGTCCCTGAGGGCCTCAAATGGTCCCTGGGCCAGGGTTTGGGCACCCCTGTAAGCAGCCCCTGTTTTGCCACAGAAGCTGTTTAAGAGTGGGAATATTGCCCCTAGCTTGGTCAGACTGCCCCTGTTCCTGCCATTATCTAGTCCGAGGAGAAGACTGTTGAGGTCCTGGCAGGGAAGACCTCCTGTCTTCTGCTGTGTGGCTGGTTCTGTGTTCAGGTTTCATCTTTCTCTGCTGGTGCAACAGTCAGACCCTGTACTGCGTAAGTCCCTGTCGCTGTAGTGTCCGGCTGCTCCCACTGCCCTACAAGGCACACTTGTCATCGCTCCTTGAAGTGTCACAGTTGTGCATTGCACAGCACAATGCTGTGTGCAGAGTCACCTATAATGCCTGTTGTGGATTATAGCCAAATAAAGTCAGGGCTGCTTCACGTGAAAATAAGTGGGACTGAAAAGAGTCGCAACTAACTTGTCCACTGACTTAAGTAAATGTGGCCATATCTCATGGGGCTTGGCTTCCAGACCACTTCCATTCTTCCCCAAACCTGCTCCAGCTTGTCAGTGCTCTTAAAGTATGGTGCCCAGAACCAGACACAGAATTCTGAGGAAGAGCCGACGGGCATGGAACAAGCAGAGCTCTTGCTTCTTGTGCCCTGGACTCGATGCGTCTGCTGGTGGCTCCCAGCAGTGGCTTCCTCTACAGCTGCATCACACGTCTGGCTCATACTCAACTTGTGGTCCCCTTGGGCATCTGGAGTCTTGAATTCATGTTCTGGGATATCAGCTATCCCTGCCTTGGCTTTGTGTCAGCTTCAAGTTTTATATGTACCCCCTTGTTCAGGTCACTGTAAAGACGTGGACAGCACAGGACCCAGGGTGGAGCCCTGTGGCCTCCAGCCCTGCAATACACCCCTTCAGAGTGACACAGAAATACATAAAACTAAGAAAGTACAAAAAAATCTAAATAGCAGAGAAAAAAATCCAAACATCCAAAACATATTTAAGATGAAAAATTAAGGCAAAAAAAAGTTACCAGGGATGGTAGCCGTGGGGCTGCCACAGAGAAGGTCCCACTCCTTGTCATGCCAGGGCAGTACCTTGCAGGTTCTCACTACACTTCTCTTGCTGTTTGCAGTGCCTGGAGCTACAGATACATTTTACTCTGCAGCTTTCCTAGCTCTGTGAGACTGTTTTCAGGATGGGTGGCCAGAGAAGTCCACCGCCTCAGGATGCTTGTAGTGCTGAGGGTGGTTAATAAGTACATGGTGTGCTGCCAAAGATGGGGCTGCAGGGGATAGTACAATTCACAAAGATCTTCCTCCTGGTTGGTTGCCAGCCCCTTCAGGCACCTTCAGCATATATATAATGTTGGAGAGGGGAGGTTGGCCCCAATTCCGCATTGTGTAGAATTGATTTTGCTGTTCTGGTGTCTTGATTTTGCTGTTTTCGTTAAGCCTGGAGAGTCTCTTGGCCTCCTTTGCTCACCATTTGGATTTTCATTGACCTGAATAACTTCGGGTCACTGGGCCATTTGGCCACCTCCTCCCTCCCTCCTACTCTGCCTGGCTGTTGACTACGATCTGTCCCTGGGGTTGTGCCTGTATTGGGGCTGCAGAGTTCAAGCGGCTTCCCCTGCTGGACTTGGTGGATCAAGCATCTTGCAAGCCTCTCATTGCAGCACCATTCAGGAATTGGCCAGCAGTACTTAGACTGTTGGCAGGGGCATGTGGGTGTTGCAGGCTCTTGCTCCAGCCTGAGCAGGGCCTACAGGCTGAAAGTCCCCTTCCTTCTCTTCCCTGCAGTATGATGCTGTTCCGCTCCAGTCCAGTGTGGTCATATGTTCCTGCCCATCTCCATCAATGGTGAGGAACCAGGCAGACTCCAGCCCTCCCCCTGGTGCGGCCACCTGTGGCAGCAGGCAGGGCCTGAACATGGAGAGTGCTGCTGCAGAGCCGAGGGCAGGTGCCAACTCTTTGCAGCAGCCTCGGAAGAAGCGCCCTGAGGACTTCAAGTTTGGGAAGATTCTGGGAGAAGGATCTTTCTCAACGGTGAGTCTCTGCAGTAACTGCCGGGACTGCAAGCCAGCCAGGGGGCCATGGTGAGTTGGTCCTGTTGACAGAGACAGCTATCCTACCGTGGAAATGCTTAAAGTGGAGGACTTGACTTCCCAACACGAAGGCTCCCTCTTGGCTCCCTGGAAGAGGCTATGGTTGGGATGCAGGTCCGGCCTTGCAGCGCTGCTCCCTCTTCCAGTGATTTTTGCAATCCTAGCAGGCCATGGGGCAACTCCCCACAGGGCTTTTCGCCTCAGGTCAAGGCTAAGTCTTGGGTCCCTCTGGGCCCCTGATGCTCAGAGTGCCCTGTAAGATTCCTGGGTTATCTCCCTTCGCCACTGGAGTTTAGAACTGTGCTTTGCCCATCTCTGGGGGAGAGATGGGAAGGACAAGAAGCTGCCTGCCATGGAGTCAGAGCCTTTGGTCTGCCTGGCCCATGGTTGACAGCGGCCCAGGGCTTTAGCAGGGACTCTCTTCTGTCCTGCTTCGAAGTGCTGCTGGGGACTGGACCTGGGACCTTCTTTGTGCAAACTGAGCCCCAGCCCCTGCAGTGGGCTGACCGATCTGCTGACCTGGTTGGAGCAACAGCTTCTCTGGATATACGTCTGCAGCTGCTCTCTTTCATGGGGCATCAGCTAGTTCTAGTTCAAAGGAGTTGGCTACATTTGGCCCTCTTGGTTCCCTTGTCATCCTGGAAGTTCTTCTGCACTGGTGTTGCTAACAAGTCTGCAGTGTAGGCCTATCTTTGCTTCCTGCAGAGGTTGGGGATGAAAAGGGTGTTGCCTATCCTGCCTGGAGAGTCCTCTTGGGGGTCTGGGTGACTGTCTTGTGCTCTCTTTGTCTCCTTTGAACAGGTTGTCTTGGCCAAAGAATTGTCAACCTCCAGAGAATATGCCAGTGAGTAAACATCCCTCTGGGGATGGGGGCGTGGGGGTGGGTGGGTTTCCTCTGGATGAAGCCAGAGGAAGCCCCAGCTGAAGACCTGCTGCCATGCAATGGCTGGTCTCATGCAAAGATGGACTGACACTTCCTTTGTCTTGTACATGACTTTGTCTTTTAAAAGTTAAAATTCTGGAGAAGCGTCACATCATCAAGGAGAACAAGGTGCCCTGCGTGACCCGAGAGAAGGACGTCATGTCCCGCCTGGATCACCCTTTCTTTGTCAAACTCTACTTCACATTTCAAGATGATGAGAAGCTCTGTATCCTTGGAACAAAGAGGTGTACAAGGGCTAGTGTGAGTGGAGCATTTGCTGGGAGAAGATGTTTGGGCAGGACAGAACAGCCTGTTCTTTGCTGTGCACATCCAGAGATGTTTTCCTTGCTGTTGGACTTGCAGCCAGAATTCCTGACAAGGGCGGAATGGTGGGCTCTGCGTTTTGCCACCAGGAGTCAGACCAGTTGACTTGAGCCTCTGTACTGGCTGCCCCTCCTGCCAATGGCATTGTTTTCCCTCAATTGCATGCCTTTGTTGCTTCAGGATTTCCGGTGTTCATAATTCTTAACCGTAGCCTTCAGACTTTGGCCTGAGCTATGCCAAAAACGGAGAGCTTCTTAAGTACATCCGCAAGATTGGATCTTTTGACGAGACCTGCACTCGGTTCTATACAGCTGAACTGGTGTCTGCGCTTGAGTACTTGCACGGGAAGGGAATAATTCACAGGTAATGGGTTGGTCTGGAAGCCACTTGTTGCCCTGGCATGTGCAAAGTGGCCTGATGTGAGCGAGCCCAAAAGGGTCCCAGAGAGAAGCAGTTTCAGGCTCCTGGTCGAGGGAACAGCGAAACTGTGAGCTCCTCCTCCTCAGAGACCATGCTGTGTCAAGCTGGCTCACTGCTGGAGGCTGTGCTTGGGGGAAACTCCTCCGTCAGGGCTGTGAGGGTGGTCTAGACAGTGTGTATGTGTAGCTGACACTGTCTGTACCTCTTCCAGGGACCTGAAGCCAGAGAACATCTTGCTCAACGGAGACATGCATATCCAGATCACAGACTTTGGAACAGCAAAAGTCTTATCGGCAGATAGTAAGCAAGGTGAGTGCTGCTTTCTTACTGTTTCTGGGGATGACGGAGGCAGACGACTGGAAACTGTCTTTCACTGGAGGTGTCAGGTGGGAGCAGCCTTCCGGCCATAGCAGATGTTGTCTGTCTTCTGAATCTCTGCAGAGCCAAGGTAAAACTGCTGTGCTGTGTTTGGAGATGGGGAATACTGGGCTTCCCCCAGAGCTGTGGCTTTCACTGAAACAGGGCACCTGAAACCATGGTTGGGGAGTGCAGGGGGGTGAAATGGGAGCGATGCCCCTTCATCTCATCCAGTGTCCACTGATAAAAGCTAATGGAACTCAATGGCATTTGAAAGGTGCAAATTGTGTTTCAAGCAACTGTGCCAGCCTTCAGAAGAGCCTTGTTTGAAATATTATTCCAAGTGACCTGAAGGCTTGGCTCCCTGTTGGCTTCTCCCCACAGCACGGGCAAATTCCTTTGTCGGGACAGCCCAGTACGTGTCTCCTGAGCTCTTGACAGAGAAGTCTGCTTGCAAAAGGTAAGCTGTGGGTGGCTCACGAGTGGTGGGGGAGGGAGATCTGGGTTCAGTTCAGCAGGTGCAGCTGTGCTCTGAGGTGAACAGCTCCTCCCCAGAGCTCTTTGCTGAGCCTCCTGCACACACACCACTGAAATATTGGTCCTCTCGCATGTCTTGGAAATGATTTTCCCCTCTAGTTTTTCTGAAATAAATCTAAACATGAACGATGGCCTGTCTGCCGTATACCAGCAAGCTGCTGTAGAGTCGGCCTGCATCTCCTGCGCCTTTGTAACTTGAATCCAGCCATACGAGCTTGGTCAAAAAAAAAGAAAGACGGGAAAAAAGCAGCAGTTAAATAGTGCAGGCGATTCTGCCCCCCACTTCACTGACACGGCATGTGCGCTGGAGTGGGTCTGAAATGGGAAACTGAAGCTGCTGTTCCGCTATCAGTGTCTTTCTCGTGTCTCTCATGCTGTGGTTTCAGCTCTTGTCTTTGGGAGATTTAATGGAGTTTTGTCTACATGTGGAGCTTGGATACCAGCTGTGTGAGCACTGGTGCTACTCCTGAGCCTAAGGAGTGCCCTGCAGGATCAGTGGGAGTCTCAGGTCACCAGGGGGAGTGCCCCTCTAACCTTGTGCCCTGCTGCTGCTTCACACAGTGGCCAAAGCCCCCAGGCAGAAACTGAAGGGGGTAACAGCCCTCCCCAGCAGCACCTCATCCTCAGAGGGGTGGTGCCCCTGAATGTCAGCCAGTGACCAGGTTTCTTCTCTACCAGGAATTTGGCCCGTCCCCCTTTCAAGCCATCTCCACCAGTCGGCACCATGATATCCTATGTGGCAGCAAGAGGAGTCATGAGTACTCCCTGTATCCTGAGTCTCCCAGAGGACTCAGGACGATTGCTGAAGGATTCTTAAGTTCTAGTTCTATTAGAGAGAACTTGGCCCTCCCCTGCCCATCATCATATCTTTGTAGAGCAGACCAACCTTTAACTTTAAAGCTCCTGGACCTTTAACAATTGTGGAGGAGGAAATTTCAGCAGGTGCAGCTTGTAAGATCCAGGAGCCCTAAAGTTGACAGGTTGGCTACCCCTGGTCTAGACCAGTATTTTTCAACCAGTAGTACTCGTACCATGGGTGGTCCTTGAGGTGGTGTCAGGTGGCACTTGCAGGAACCCAAGACCCCCGCTGCCTGCAATGCGACAAGCAGCATTAGGAGACTCGGCCAGCAGAGCTCTAGTATGCACTTGTTGCATGTTCAAAATGCCCTCCTATTTGCTTTGAGCCTCTTACTGATGTTTGTTGCGTTGTCTGGCCTCCCAATCTGAAGTAACTGGCTATGACATCATCGCTAGTTACTTCTGGTGGTACTTCCAGTAGGTGGACCATGCAGAGTTGTACAGTGAAGAACAGATGTTAAAAAACGCTTGTCTAGATGACCCTAGGCCCTTCTACAGGCTAGTGCTCTTGTTTCTGTCTCTTGTCAGCTTGGTTGTGCAAGCTGCTGAAAAGAAGTGGCCATGAGTGGTTTGCAAAGCTCACTGCACTCTCTTTTGATTACTTAGAACAGTGGTGGCCGAACTCGCCACCGTCATGCAACAGAAATATGGTCCCTGTTGGCACCGCATCTTACTGTTCTGCTGAGTCACTGCATGTAGGCTTCCTTGCTTGGGGGGACAGGGACGCCCTGGGCAATCTCATCTGCTGCCTGGTATCCCAGAAGGCTGTGCAACAGGGTGTCGGGGAAGACGCTTCTGCCCAGAGCATCCCTGCCCCCGATCAAGGAGGACTACACGCACCGACACCGACCTGGCAGAACGGTAAGGTTCACACACCAGACAGATAGGTTTATCCCAACCCTGGATCCGGCCACTGGGGCGGGGTTTGGATGACCCTGGCTTAGAACCGTGGTTCTCAAATGTTTTAGCATCTGGTCCCACTTTTTAGAATGGCAGTCTGTTGGGACCTACTGGAAGTGATGTCATTAACCTGGAAGTGATGTCATGACCAGAAGTGACATGAATCAGGAAAATTTTGAACACCTCTAGTACGACAAAATCAAATTCCCAAAACTGCAAAGGTTGCAATCCTATCAACACTTACTCAGGAGTAAGCCCCATTGAGTGTCATTGTTATGTCTAGTATATATAAAGTACAGATCTATCACCTTTCCCCAAATGCATACCATGGTAGCATTAAGTTGAATATATTAAAAATAAAATACTTATTGAAATGAGTGGGAACCCACCTGAAATTGACTCACAATCCACCTAGTGGGTCTTGACCCACAGTTCGATATACACTGGCTTATAAATCACCCACCTACCCATCACTACCCTTGTCTGCAGTACCTTCAGATAAAGGCCGGTCCTTGAATTCCTGGGATGGATCTTATTGGAGTCTTATTGCTGGAGCCCCTCTTCTGCCCAACCTCAGTTGCAAAAGAGCTTCTGGGTGCCAGAAATCTGACTTGGGAAGCATATGCTGTTGTGGCAGCTCTCAGCTCTCCTTCACCGCCCAGTAAACATGCCTTTTACATGGTGGGGAGAATTTGCCTTTCTTGCAGTTAGTGAGGCAGGAGAGTCCTCGTTGTTGTGTGGCTTTCATGGATGGAGAAATGTGGGGAGTTGGCCCCTGACGTGTGTGTGTGCTTTCTCTCCTCTGCCTGTCTTGGCGAAGCTCTGACCTGTGGGCGCTTGGCTGCATCATCTACCAGCTTGTCGCAGGCTTGCCGCCGTTTAGAGCTGGGTAAGACTCCAAAAAACCCCTTGGTCCAGTGTGGCCACCTGGTTCCATGTTGTGGCTCTCTGCCTCTGGTCTCGGCTTGGACAGTTCAGGGGAGCTGTGACTGCCCTGGTGTCTTCCCCCCACTGGGAAAGGCTTGGTGCGGAAGGCTCTCACTGTTCTTGCTGGGAACTGTGTTGTGTGGTTGTGACATGCCTCTCTTCTGTTTGCAGAAATGAATACCTTATATTTCAAAAGATAATCAAGTTGGAGTATGAATTTCCAGAGAAGTTCTTTCCCAAGGCAAAGGATCTTGTAGAAAAGCTCTTGGTAAATGGATTTTATGTGTTGTCAAAGGAATTAAATGTATGTGAGACACCTCCAGTTTAGTGTTGCAGTAAGAGTTGTTTGGACTTATTGGCCATGATTTACGAAGATTTTCATTTCCGAAAGTTTCGCCCACAACTGTGGGGGACATTTTCAAAGGACTAGAGGTGGGAACCACAGGCTGTTCATCTCACCTCAGAGCAACTGGCAATAACTGTTCACTGATCTTGTTCACTGTGTGTTCCTTAAAGGGCTATGCACTTTCTTTCTGTAACCCAGTTCTTTTCCTGTTCCTGGATCTGAGCATTTATAAGGGCTGGTAGCAAAGCACTGCTGATCTTCAGAGTCTCCTCCTTTCTGTTCAAATTGTTACGGTGTGTTTGTTGCTTCCCTGTAGATCTGAGTGTGGTATTGGGTAGTCAAAGACAATACTTGTGCGTGTTGGAAAGCCATCCTATGGCCTGCTTTGCCATGTGTTCAGCCACAGCTGATTTGACAACCTGCAGTAACTGACAGTGCCTCTCATGTTCTTTTACCCTGGTGTTCGTGCTCCTTCTCCTGGTGCTTGTGTACACTTGACCACAACTACATGGAATTCTATAAACCCCTGCCAAGGAGAGGGGGCCCTTGTGTCTTTTGCGGATTGTAATTTCTGCTGTATTTTCTGAGTGGGCTTAAAGGAATATGGGCTGAATTGGACTGTGCAACTCAGCCTGTCCAGAAAAATGGATATGCTGACTGAGAGATCAGGAGATCAGTGCATCCCTGGTGGCAGGCAATGGAACTATTTGTGTCAGGGATAAAAGTCTTCCTTCCATACATAAAGAATATAACAGACTGCATAGATGGCGTTCTGAAGAAGATTAATTTGAGAACAATCTCTAAGCCAGTGATTTTCAACCTTTTTTTATCTCATGGCACACTGACAAGGCTCTAAAATGGTCAAGGCACACCACCTGGTTTTTGATAATTGACAAGGCACACCATGCTGCCAGTGGGGGCTCACATCTCCCATTGGCCCTATTAATAAATGGCCTTCCTCCAAATTCCTGTGGCACACCTGTGGACCACTCATGGCACACCAGTGTGCCACAGCACAGTGGTTGAAAATGGCTGCTCTAAGCATAGAAAACACAGCAGAAATTATGATCAGCAAAAGACACAAGGGCCTGCCCCTTCCTGCAGCCTCTCTTCAGTCCCCACCAGGCTGATGCTCCTATATTGAAGTTGAGCTCCAGCCAGACTGACCATCTGCAGGCCACCGGGACGGTAGGGAACAGGATGGAATTCTGAATAGGAGCTGGTTAGGCCTCTCTCATGCTTGCTGGAGACAGGCCTCATTTTCAGAAGAGAATGAAACTGGCTTGTCTGGAGCAAGGAGGTGTGGAAAACTGCCTTGATTGCAGGCTGAGTAACTCTGGCTGAGTAACAGTAGTAATATTTTACTGCTATATACTAGTATATACTGCTTTTCAACAGAAAAGTTCACAAAGCAGTTTACAGAACAAATCAAATGACCAAAGGGTTTGCAAACTAAAAGGATACAGAAGGAACATCAGCAAACAGCCACCAGATCTTGTGCTGGGGTGAAAAGGGACAGTTCTAATTCAGCTGTGGGTGGTTCTGTGATCGTGTGTGGCAGCTGCTGTGGGGGGCAGAAGGGCTGGATGAAAATGCCTCAGATCGGTAACTGCCTCTTGTCCTGTCCAGGTTCTGGATGCAACTAAGCGATTAGGCTGTGAAGAAATGGGGAGCTACGGGCCCTTGAAGGCTCACTCCTTTTTTGACACAGTCACCTGGGAAGACTTGCACAATCAGACGCCACCAAAGCTCACCGCGTATTTGCCAGCCATGTCAGAAGACGATGAAGACTGCTATGGAAACGTGAGTGCTGGGCTCAGCGCTGGGTGGTGGAGCCATCTTTGCCTGGCCTGCAGTCCCTGGCTACCTCCTGAGTAGGTCCAGTGTGATGCTCTACTGTCTCTTGGCATTCCTTATGAGGGAAGTAGTCTTGTGGGCCTTGATCCAGACCCCCATTCTTCAGCTGCTGTCCCCCCAGGCAGTGCAGGGTAGCTTTTCCCTGCTAGGTTAATGGGACTGGGGACCGGGGGAAAGAAGTGAAAGCCTAGTTTTCCCTGAGCAACCCAGTGAGCCATTCTCTCCAATTGCCAGGAGGACACCGAGAGGCCTGGTGCAAGGTCCTGCTTTCCATCTAAGTGTGTGTGCGCACGCGCCTCTCTCTCTTGCAGTATGACAACCTCCTGAGCCAGTTTGGCTGCATGCAGGTCTCCGGCTCAGCCTCCTCCCAGTCGCTGTCTTCCCCAGAACCGTGTCCCCCACACACCCCGGGCAACAACATAGAGCAATACATCCACGACCTTGACAACAACTCCTTTGAGCTGGACCTCCAGTTCTCCGAGGAGGAAAAAAGGCTGCTGCTGGCCAAGCAGGCGGGCGGGAACCCCTGGTGAGCATGAGGCTGGAACAGTCCCTCTTTAGGGGCAGAGGCTGGTGGGCAGGTGGGTGTGTGTGTGTGTGTTGGCCAGAGACACAGGGCAGAAGCTCTTCTCAAAATGGAAAGCCCAGGTGGCCCACCAGGGGGTGCTTCCTCACAGAGGATTTGCTTGCGCAGGGAGATGTGGCCACAGCATTGAGGGCTTGGATGAAGCACTGGAGAGCAGGGCTCTCAGAAGTCTTGGGTCCTTAGAGCTGGGCATTGGGCTTGGAGTCTCTCAACTGCTCCTCCTTAACTTTGCTCTTATTCCAAGACCAGCCTTCCACACCATCTCGGGTCCGTTTGTGGAAGCAGCCAGCTGGTTGGTATGCCTTTTGGGCACTGCACTGAGTGGGCGGGGTGGGAGTGGGTTGGGGAGGGATCCCCAGGAACAAGGAAGTTGCGATCTCATGCAAGCCAACAGGTGACTACTGCTGGAAGGGGGGAGGCTTGACCAAAGACGGGGTGAGTTAAGCTGACCAAAGGTTAAAAGCCTGGCCAACATCTGTTGTGAAGCCTGGCCTGGGCATGTGTTCTGGGCTCCCAAGAATTCTTCTCTGCTTGGTTGGTGGAGCTGGCACTCCAGGGTGGTCGAAGGATGGGTCTCCGTTGCAGAATGAAAGAGGCATGGGGTTGACTGCTGCGGTTTCTCGCTCTCTCTACTCCCAGAGAAGCTGTAAGCAGCCCAGCTACAGCATTGCCGCTGGATGGAAATAACACACGGTGCTGTTTTCTTTTCAGGCACCAGTTTGTAGAAAATAATTTAATACTGAAAATGGGGCCAGTAGACAAGAGGAAGGTAAGTTGTATTGTACTTGACACCTGTGCTACATGTTGTGTGTGTGTGTGTGTGGGGGGGGGGAGAATCATGGCTCTCACCTCTTTGCAGCATGAAGACAGTTCAGTGCTTGGTACACAAAATAAATGATAATGAAACAATGTTCTTTTTTAAAGTGTACATTAAGATTATCTACCACTGTAGAAGACTGAACGGCTTCCCGTTCAAAAGCAGGAATTACAGGTGAAGTGCAAGGAAGAGTCTGGAAGCCACAGTGGGAGGAAGGGCTTGCTGCAGCAGTGTTCCTATAGCCCAGCAGGTTGGAGGACCCAGATTCCCCCACAGCTGGTGGCACCTGGGGGCAAATAACCACCCAGTCAGGGGTCCCAAGCCCCTGCTGACTGTAGAGAGTACAAGCAGTTGTCCCTGCAAGACTTCATGGGCCCTCTTTAGGTGCTGTCCACGTGATCTTGTTCTGCCTTTGTCTCCCCAAGAAAGGCTGGCTGGGTCTTGGTTTAATGCATCCTTTGTGGCCTGATGCAGCACATGGACAGCACTGTCCCCACCTCTCCTTTGTGCATTACGCCAACTTGCTTTGTGCTCCGTCTTGTCACTGCACTTGGGCCGTGCATGTCGACCCTCTGGCAAATGGCTCCTGCTGGTGATGAAGTGAGCCTGGCCCAAGCCCCTGTGTTGAGCCCTTGGGTGCCACAGCAAGCGAGGGCAGCTTCCTTCCAGGCTCTGGCATCACTCAGCAGGGAGTGCAAAGGAGCCAGGAGGCATTAATTGCGTGTCAAAAGTTTGGTTTGAGGAATGATAGGAAAGGCCTGGGCACTGAGTTCATCCTCTGGCACTGTCCCTTCCAAAGAAAGGTGGGAGGAGGCTTTGCTTCCCTCCTCCTTGAAGGGGTCCTGGCTCTGCCAGAGAGCAGCTGTTGCAGCTTTTGTTGGGGATCTCGTGTTCTGTGGCGAGACGGTTGAGTCCTGACTAAAGCTGTGCAGTGGTGCTGGCTGCCATGCAGGCCCAGGTGGAGGTGCCTGGCCTCCACTCTAAGGGCAGCTTGCTTCCCTGCAGGGGCTCTTCGCTCGCCGGCGCCAGCTGCTGCTCACAGAAGGGCCCCACCTCTACTACGTGGACCCTGTCAACAAAGTCCTGAAAGGGGAGATTCCATGGTCCTTGGAGCTGCGGCCAGAAGCCAAGAACTTCAAGACCTTTTTTGTTCACACAGTGAGTGGTGGCATCTCAGGGTGGCCGGGAATGAAGTTGGGGTATTTGTGAGGCAGGGTTTGAGTTGGACTAGCTGGCCCCTTTGCAGTTCCTACCCATTTGGATTAGGTTGCTGGGATTTCTAGGCACCAGAGAGGCTGAAGGCAGCTTGAGACTGGGAGCCTCTTGGAGACAGGTGGAGGTGGCACAGCTGCTCTTCCGGCAGAAGGCCAGCCAGCCTCTTCCTCCTTTGAGCCCTGGCAGCTCCTGCAGCTGCCTCTATGTGGTCTTGGCTATGGTGCAGGCTTGGTGTATTCTGGAGAAGGCAGGCCAGAGGTGTTTCTCCTCTCCATCCTGGGAGGGTCCTGCCTTCCTAGCAAGTTGCAGCCTATCCAGGGTCCACGGGTCTTGGTGAGCATAATGGTGATGCTGCTGGCAGAATCTTCTTGCTGGATTAATGGCTGGCTGAGCGAATGAGTGGGCACTAAAGCCTTGTGTGTACTTTGTAGCCCAACAGGACGTACTACCTGATGGACCCGAGTGGAAATGCTCATAAATGGTGCAAAAAGATCCATGAGGTTTGGCGGCACAGATACCACCAGAGTGCCATGAAGTAGCACCGTCCCCCGGCACACCCCATCTCCCTCCTTGCTGCTAGAGCGCCACCTGCTGCCAGCCAGAGGACTCTCTCCCCTCCCAGCTCCGGGGGACGACGCGGCCACTGCAAGTCTGTTTTTGGAGGAAAGCCCAACAGCGGAATATTCAGGGTCGCTTTGCTTGCTTTTGTGCTTCTTTTGAGGCTTCCACACACCCACACACTCTGCCGTGAGTGACACCACCCTCCTTTTGTGCACTTCTGCTTGGTTTCTGCCGCAGGCTCGTGGACTCTGCATCGTGGGCTTTGCTATAGGCTAAGCCGCCCCAGTCCACACGCACGGCCCAGATCCTGACTGTGACTCTCCAGTCATTGTGCAGCTCACTGTGTTCATCAGGGAGCCTCAAAGCGTCTCCAGGTAAACAAGAGGACACAGCTGTTGCCGCCGCCTCCCCTCCCCCCCAGTCGGCTTCTGGCCCCAGCCAGCGGGCCTCTCCCTGTGAAGAGACTCCAGGTGCCGAGTTCGTTTCAGGATTCTCAGTGGATGGCGGAACTTGGAGTACCACACCTTGCGAAGTGTGGAAGAGGCGAGGTGGCCTTGAGGACGTGGGAGGGGCCTGCCTGCTGCTGTCCTGTGGTTTTAATGACTTGTGCGGGCCCTCAGGAGCGCTGTGCCAGCTGTGGAGTGCAGAGGAGGCCGGGCGGCAGCAGGCGCTTGCGGGGCGTGGACGGTGGGGGGGGCCCTTGTGCAGGCGCTGACTGGGTCTTGTCTTTGTATAATGAGGTGTACAAATATTCTGTCTGGTCCCCGGCCGAGCACGGCCCTTTTAGCGACTGAAGATGTTTTACATGATTTAAATATATTTAAGCCCCTCCACTGCTGCCTGTTGTTCTGCGGTGCGGTGCGGGCGGGGGGGGGGGGCTGGGGGCCAGGCCTGTTCCTCCCCCAGGGGCCTGTGGGGCACGCTGGCTTGGGGCCGTGCTGCTACCTGAGGGGAGCGGCCCAGAAGACCGGCTCGCCTGGGGGTGCTGCCAGCGCGGCCCCAGCCCTGTTGGGCCTCCGAGGCTCTCTGCTGCCAGGGGTCGTCATGGCAACAGCTTCCAGCAGAGAGGCGGGGGCGGGCCAGGCGCGCCGCGGAGCCTGGCCCCGCCCTCCCCTCCCACAGCAGTCCCCGGGGCCTGGGCGTCACGTGTCGCGGAGAGCCGCGCGCCTGCGCGGCCGGAAGCGGCCTTCGCGGGCGGTCCCCGGAGGCCGGAAGGCGCGTGCGCGGGGCGGGCGGCGGGGATGGCGGCGGAGCAGCAGCAGCAGCGCCCGCGGCCGAGCGAGCCGGGCCTGGGCGGGGCGGGGCCGGCGCAGCCCCCGCGGCGCGGCAGCACCTCGTCCTCGTCCTCGTCGTGCTCGGCGGGCGGCGTCCCCGGCAAGTGGGTGCGGCTGAACGTGGGCGGCACCTGCTTCCTCACCACCCGCCAGACGCTCTGCCGGGACCCGCGCAGCTTCCTCTTCCGCCTCTGCCAGGCCGACCCCGACCTCGACTCCGACAAGGTGGGCCCCCGCCCCGCAGCGACAGGGCCGCGCGGCCTGCCGGGCTTGCTGGCGCGCCTCAGGGGGCTCGCCGCGGCCTGCCGGCGAGGAGGGCGGTTCCCCGCGCGCACGGCCGGAGGAGCAGCCGCCGAGACTCGGGGGAGGCGGCGGCGCAGCTGCGGTGGTCGGAGGGCGGGCGCTGTCCCAGACAGGCGCGAGCAGCGGGTCTTGGTTCCCTGCGGGCCGGGCCGCCGCTCCGGCTTCCGGGTCTCTCGCGGCCCAGCAGGTGCCCCGGGAGACCCGCGCCTGGAGGCGGCCTGTCTGGACCCGGGAGTCTTGGGCTCCTTCCTCTGCCGCCCCCGTTTGGCGCCTGGCGGGTCTGGGACCCTGGACAGAGCTCTGCTGCTGGCCCGACCCTGCGGGATCCACGCAGTCCCTGTGGAGTCTCCGGCTTTCTCCGCCTCCTCCAGGGGGCTCTATGGCTGCCTGGCCCCCTCCTGCCTCAGCAGTCAGCGAGGCTGGCCAAGGCCCCTTTGGAAGGCTCCCGGCCGAGTGGGGATTCGGACCTGCAAGGCGCGCTCAGGAAGGGGAGTGTGGCTCCTTGCAGCAGCCTGGGGGTCCTCAGCTGGGCTCTCCCACCCCAGGCGCTTGTCCTTCCAGCCAGTCTTCCAGGGGAGCTTCCTGGGGACCCTGTTCCTGCTTCGTCTCTGGCCTGGAGCAGGGACTCCCACAGCACAAGTGCAGTTGCTGCCTGATCTGCAGGCCACGGCTCGCCCTGCAGGGGGGATGGAACTGGGCCCTGTGCGGCCTGCTGATCCGCGGGTTGTCAGTGCAAGAAGGCTTTGCAAGACCCAGAGGGACGTTCTGTTCAAAGAAGACACTTTTGCAGGACGAAACAGGCGCCTACCTGATCGACCGAGACCCCACTTACTTTGGGCCAGTGCTGAACTATCTTCGACATGGGAAGCTGGTGATCAACAAAGACCTGGCTGAGGAAGGTACGTAGCTGCTCGCTGCTGGACCAGGCCAGGTTCCTGTTTCATGGCTTGGGGCCGACTGCAAGCCAAATTCAGTATTGTAGCTGTTGTGGAGTGCTGGCCTGGAGCCTCCATGTCTGCCAGCATTTCAAGGCAGTCTGGCCAGTCCTCAGTATCGCTCTGCAGCCTGTGATGACCTTTGGGCCTAAACTACATGACCCTGGGGGGAGTTTGGGGCTGCCACAGCCAGTTACTGATGCTCTCCATTTGGAGCAAGTCTGCTGAGGTCTGTACCCTGAACTTTGTTCTCCCTTCCCATTAGGTGTGCTTGAAGAAGCTGAATTCTACAACATCACATCCTTAATAAAGCTAGTAAAGGACAAAATTAGGGAAAGAGATGGCAGAATTGCACAGGTGGGGCCTCCTTGCATTGTTATCTTGGTTGTGAGTGAGTGTGACTGCAGTTAGCCACAGGCTTCTGGGAGGGAGGGAGGGGGAGAGAGAGAGAGAAGAGTCCTTCCCTCTACATCCGGGTCAAGCCCACTAGTCATTGTCGTTGTGCCCCCATGCCCATGGGGTTGTGAAAGCCGCTTGTTCTGATGCAGGAAGTACGTGGCAACCGTAGGCAGGGGAATGGCATCCTTAGAATGTGGAGGGTGTTGGAGGCTGGTGGGGGGCTTCCATACATTCTGTAGCCCAAGAGAGCTGGGGAGGTGAGCTGTCTGCTGGGGCTGGGAAGGTGGGTTTTCTGCCTGTTGCTCCACCTATGTTTCTCACCCAAAGGTTCCAGTCAAGCATGTCTACAGGGTGCTGCAGTGCCAGGAAGAGGAGTTGACCCAGATGGTCTCCACCATGTCTGACGGCTGGAAGTTTGAGCAGGTAGGAAGACAGCTGGTCCAGGTGACCGGCTTGGGCTGTTGGATGCTGCAGGGGTGACTGGAAAGAGTCCATGTCTTTTTCTGTGGAGGTCTCAGGGGTGCTTTGAATCACTGCTTCAGTTATCCTTGCCATGTCTCTGTCAGGGAGGTCCAGCTCTTGTTCTTCCTGCAGCCTGAGGGACGGAGGCTCGGGGAGAGGGAGTCATCAGTAGCAAGTTGGTCCCTGCAGTGACACTTGCACTGGTTTGGAGTTTGTGCCCTTAACCAGGACAGTGCACCAATTTCTCTTGGTCAAATATTCTTGTTCAAAATGCCGCATGTGGAGGTGGCTGGAATGGCTGCAGCTGGGTGGCTTCCTGGGCTAGGCTCATTCCGCAAGTTGAGGGAGCCCTTCCAAGGGAAGCCCACCTACTATCTCTGTTCCTGTTTTGGAGGTACAGTTAAGGGGCCTTGGGGCAAACTGCAGAGCCTTCGCCTGAGGGTGCTGGCACAGTTGGGCGTTGCAGATTAGCTGGTTTGTAGGGATGAGACTTTACATCTCTCTTGCTGCATTATCCAGAGCTGGTTTTTTTCCTACCCCTCAACTGGTGTTTGGAAAGGGTTTCTTACAGAGTTTTCTTGGCGGGGTTGACAGACTTCGCCCTCCTCACTCACCTTCTGGGGTGTGTGGCTTTGCATACTTTCTCCATGGCTGTGCTGGGTGGCAGTGAGTCAGCAGCAAGCAGGGGGGGCACGCATGGTTGTTTAGCCAGCACCGCCGAGAGTTTGGTGGAGGAGATGAGCAAAGAGGGAGACAGACCTTCGTCAGAAATAGGAACCAATGCTGGATTTCTGGTCTGGTGCGACTGAGCAGATCGCAGAATAGCGTCTGCGCTAGGGACTCATTTCCCGTCCATATCCTCCCACTGCTCTCGCTTCCTGGGCCCAAACAGCCACACCCACCCTTGTTTAGCTCAACTAACAGCCGGCCAGCCCAGGGGTGCCAGGTTGCCTACCAGAAGGAGGAGGTACATCCAGAGTGACTTGGGATGATGCCTCCAGCCACTGTGGGCCCAGCTTGGCAAGTAGAGAAGAGAGGCTGGTGGAGGAGCAGCAGGTGGGTGTTTCAGCTGTGCTGTGAGTCAGGTGGCCTGTGGAGGGCTGGCCTGGGGGACCCAACGACTATGACATGACAATTGTATGTGGAGTTGCTGATGATGGACTCATGACTGTAGTTTGGGAATGGAGCCTGTCTGTGAGTCTAGCAGTTTTTGCATTTGGGAGCCCCTTAAGGATTGCTGTAGGTTGCTAAGTAATTGTGGGGTTGGGCTGGCCAGCATTGTGGGGGTGGTCTGACCAGTTTCCTTGGTAGAGAAGTACAGCTACGCTTCCTGAGGTTTTCTGTTCTTACAGCAAAGCCAATTAAAGGCATAGAGAGAAAGTGGCGAGGGGTCAAGACCTTTCTCCCTTCCCTGCTCCTCTCGCTCTGCTCTTTGGAGATCCTTCAGCCCTGTTGCAGGTGGGCCGGGGGGGCCTGAACTAAGGGGGGGTGATGGCCTGAGCCTTTCTGTTCTCTCACAGCTGGTCAGCATCGGGTCCTCCTACAACTATGGGAACGAAGACCAGGCTGAGTTTCTGTGTGTCGTTTCCAAGGAGCTGCACAACATGCCCTACGGCATGGCCAGCGAGCCCAGCGAGAAGGCCAAGGTGAGTCGCAACTCTTCCTGAAGGTCCTCGGAGGAGCTGGCCCTTGGGGAGCCTCTTGGGCCCCCAGCTTGCCTCCAGCTGCAAGTAAAGCTTCCATGCCACAGCCGTATCCCTCTCTGGGTCAAGTCTGGGGTTAGCTAAGAATGCAAGCTGTGTGGGGTTCCTGACCTTGGGCTATTTCCAGTGGCAAATGTGTTCTGTGGGTGCTGTTGAGGCACCGGGGAAGTGGTTGCAGCCTCTGGGCTGGGAGTGTCCTCCAGAAAGGACTCTACTGGAGGAGGGGCTCCTAAAGCCGACCCTGTGCCTGCCACTGCTGGGTGCTTGTGCAGGAGAGCAGATTGTCTAAGACTGTGAGAAACTGAAAGGGCTTTCCAGCCCTCCCTGGAGGAGCTGCATGCTAGTCAGGGATTCCACCCTCCAGCTACAGCCACATCCCCAAGGGTTGGCCCTGTCCCTGCCCAGTGATGCCAGCCTTTAGGATGCTGATGTCTAACTCTCTGTTGGGCAGTGCAACTTAGCCAAGCAGTAGATCCCCAAACTGCTGATCTGTTAATTTCTGAACAAACTGGCAGGTGTTTCATGTGCACCAGATCAAGCCACAGGCAGTGAAATATCAAAGCCCTTTAGAACAGTGATTCTCCCACGTTTAGCACCAGGACCCACTTTTTATCTGTCAGGACCCGCTGGAAGTGATGTCATGACCAGAAGTGACATCATCAAGCAGGAAAATTTTTAACAATCCTAGGCTGCAATCCTGCTCAAACTTACCCAGGAGTAAGTTCCATTTACTGTCATTGTTAAAAGGTATATACTGTACGTAGTAGCTTGTTAAAAGTACAGGTCTGGAACATTTTTCTAAATGCAGTCATGTGCCACGGTAGCATCAAGTCTAATATATTAAAAATAAAATATTGAAATGAATGGGAACCCATCTGAAATTGGCTTGTGACCCACTTAGTGGGTCCTGACCCAGTTTGAGAAACAATGCTCTAGAAGATGGTGCTTTCGTTCATTAGTCATCTCAAGCTCTGCTGAGGCTTGCAAGAAATTGGTGAAGATGCATCCATAGGCTGATTTGAAAGCAGCCCTGGGCCTCCTTCTCTGCCTCCTGCTTTTCCTGGGCCTCTGGTGACAAAATGCAGTTGTCAGAATGCAGACCAACCACTTAGGAGGATGCATTTAGAGTCTTCCTGGGGTGATGACAGACTCCAGGGTTCTCACCTGGGTGCCTTGCCTGTGCATTTGTCTAGGCTACACAGACTGCTGAATTCAGAAGAAGCTGTGACAGATTACTAGGCTTGAAGCAGCTAGGCAGAGGGTGGCGGGGGGATGACGACTCTGGAGTATGTGCACCTTGTGCTCTGGAAGGAGGAGCCTCAACAGAGCTTTGGTACAGAGTTTGGTTGCGGAGGGGCCAGCCAGTTGTGTTGGCGTTAATGACCTTGGGAACAAGGGAGTCACTGACTGTCCAGCCTACAGTGTGAATTTGCCATGACAGGCTTGGGGGAGACGCAGAGTACGAAGTAGCCGTGTCGATGTGGAGGGTGTGGGTGTGAGGGGCACAGGCAGGCCATCAGGTGCAGTGAACGGGGTGGCACTTTGGCTTGTTTTGAATGTTGCTTTTAAAACACCTACAGCCACAGGTGTGACCAAAACACCTTGAGGTTCCTTGAGGTTGACAGCCAATGACAGCTTGGCCCCCCACCCCATAATTGCAAATTAACCTTGATTCCCAAAAAGTCAATTGCAGCAATTAAAAAATGGCTATTAAAAACAGCTGTTAAAAAATGGAAAAGGCCCCGTTCTTCAGTGCCTTGGTCTGTCTCCACAAGTCTCTCTAGGCAAGCCTAGCCAGCTGGAGTTGCTCCCAGAAAATGCAGCTTCATGCATTTGGAGGGAGGCTGCCATGGCCACCAGGAAGGAGGGTGATGGAAGGTTCTGGTGTCTCCTGGAGTCGTCCTTGCCTGAAGTAGAGCGAAGAGCAGCACAGAGTGTCCTCTTAGCAGGTGGTTTCCCTGACCACGGGGGCCCTTAATAGTTCCTCCTGCCCCCTGACTCACCTCTTCCAGGGTCTCTCGGCAGCCAACCTGCTCATGTCCTGGAAGCTTCTCAGATGGCTTCCAATGGCTGCCGGTCATTCTTGTGGTTCTGGTGACCCGCTGGCTCATTGCAGCTGCTGTCGGGGTGGGGGTGGGGGAGAACTGGGCTGACTGAGTTGCTGGATTGCTCAAGGTGATGCTCCCTTCTGTGGGCCTTGCTGCAGCACACTTGATTTTCCTGCTTCCCCCCCCCCCCGAGTGGGTGCTTCTGGGTCCTTCAGACATGACTCTCGGAGCCTCCCCCCACCACCAAGCCCATCCCAGTCTGCCCAGGCCCCAGGAATATGCTGAAGACTTGGGTTGTGCAGGGCAAAAGTCACACACAGGGGCCAGCAGCTGCCCACTGCACAGAGGGCTTGAGTACCCCCACTGCTGCCTGTGGAGCCCATGGCGAAGGGGCCTGATCTGGCTGTGGCTTCACTCAATCTGGACTTTCTTCTTCTCCCCCTCTCTCTGCACTTGCTGCATGACACTCAGAGTGAAGACGAGGAGACGGATTACGATATGAATGACTCAGATTGAGTGTGCGTGCAATGGTGAGCACCAGGGTGCCCCCTCTACTCCCTTCTGGCTTCCCTCAGTGGTGCCTCCTGTGCTGTGTGTGTGTCTGTGGCTGCCTCGCTCCCTTGTGCCAGGCCCAGCTACCCTCATAGTAGACTTGCCCTTAGACCCTACCCAGTAGTCCCGTTGTGTGTGTCACCATCTTCACTGCCCACCTGGAGCAGGCTGGCTGCTGCTGCTGCAGCAGTTGTCACCAGGAGACTCTTGGGCTGTTTTTGTGGGGGTGTGGGGAGATGCCACACTGACCACGCATGGAGAGCTGGTCCTCTGGGCATCACGTGAAAGGTACAAGGGTGCAGCTACCCTTTTGCAGCCACTACCAGGCTGTCTTGGGCATCGCCTTGGCTGTGCCCTTATTTCATTCAGAACCTCCTTTCAGCACTTTGAAGCATGACTGGCCAGCCTTTTGGGTCCCAAGCTGTGAAATGCACCCTTCAGCTGTGGATGGTGGGGAGGGGGGCAGAGGCATTCCCTGCTCCAGAACACCACATCCAGTCCTTCCTGCTCCGTGAGGTTTGGGGCTGTGCCAATTCCCAGGCAGGGATCATGGAAGAAATGTGCATTGGCTTCTCAGCAGTTCCTTTTGCTTGGACAGCCATTTGGGGGAGGGAACAGGTGTGTTCTGATGGGGCACAGGTTGGGGAAGGGAGGCAGCTGCTTCCATGGCTGCTGTGGTAGCCACACCAGGCGCGGAGTGGGGCTCAGGTGCATTCAGCTTTGAGTTTGGCAGGACAAGAGGGAAGGGAGGAGAATCCCAGGAGAGAGTTGCTGCTCGAATGACACCTGTGCCCATGCATGGCACTGACTTAATTCTCCCCACTGTGCCCCCATGTGAAGCCTCCTCCCACTTCTCTGAAGGAGCCAGGAACACTGTCTGTGTCCCCATGAGGCCAGAGTGAGTGGCTCAATAGCACTTGGTCAGCTAAGCAGGCTACAGTGTGTGTGCAGGGGGGGATGCACAGCAGCCTCTGGTGCTGCTCCCCTCATTGCAGTAGCACTGAATGATGGAAGCGAGTGAAGTGAGGCTTCAGGGTCTCCTGACAGAGCAGGAGGGGCTGGATGTGGTGCTTTGCTGCAGGGATTAGACCAGATCCTGCCCCACGTCCACATGTCAAGCCTCTTATTGTGGTCAAGTTGGAAGGACTCCATCCATGTTGGACTTGGACCCGGGGCCCTGGCAGTCCTTGGCATCCGCTAGGGAATCACTTGCTGGCCTGGCTTGGGCTCCTTGGCCTCAGTTCTCAGATAGCAGTTGTGGCTCTTAACATGGCTTTGAATTAACTCTGAATAAACGGAGCTGCTGAAGATACAGGTGGGGAGTCGATGGTCCTGTGAGGCTCTGGAAATTCAGAATGTGCTGAAGCACCAAGGGAGAGGAAGACTGTAGTGCTCCAGTGGCTCTGAGGGGCTGGTGCATGCTGGCCGTATTGCAAGGTGCCTCCAAAATAAAAGTAACTAACCCAAATGAGGGGACCCGTGGCAGGAAATGCCCCACTGGGGACCAAAGCAGGGCCCATAGGCAAGGTTGATGGTCAGCCTCCTGCTCTTTGGAGCTCCCTGGCTGAGGCTGTGGACAGAGCCTGAGGGACTTCTGGGAAGCCTGGGACATGCCTCTCTTCTCCCAGGGGGAGCTCCTCACCAAGTCAGTCACTTTGCCCCAAATCCTCAAGAGCGGCTGGGAGCATTGCCTTCTCTGTCCTCAGCACAGGGTTTTGTTCGGTGTTCTGATGGCTGGCTGGTCACACACCCCCTCCCCGTTGGACTGAGCACCTTGTATGCAGGAGTGTCTCCAAGGGTCAAGCTCTTTGGTGGCAAGAGAGAGTGAGAAGGGGCCAGGGGAGAGCAGGAGGTCCTTTTTGTTTTGCCTTTTAAAGCAGACTTTTAAATGTCCCTGAGGGAGAGAGGTGTCTGCCTGTCTTGTGAGAGCAGAGGTTTCCTTATCTTCCATAAACACAACTTTACTAATGGCTGACTTCAGGCTTTACTCATCTGAGGTGGAAGTTAAAACCAGCTTGCCAGTGGAAGGGGACACAGGTTGTTCGTCATGTGTGACTGGTGGGCCAGGCCTTGGAATTTGGTACACATATGGGCCCAAACCCCCACTTGCTAGTAGGGTCTAGGGCAGTGGTTTCCAAACTGGAGGCCAGGACCCCACCAATGGGTTGTGACCTGATTTTTGGTGTGTGGGATCCTTAGTTGTTAATTGGGTGTACTTCCTTCTTGCTGACACCAATATTTGGAGCGTACACCCACACAGACAGCCAAAGTACGAGAGAAACTTGAAAGGTGTGTATTTGTAAATCTCTCCTTCTAAATCATCACACACCATCCAAGATTTCCTAATGACTAGGAATGGTTCTCTGTGTCTCTCTTCCTTGAGAGGAGAGGGCATGGTGTGCCCGAAGTGACTAGTCTTGCCAATGACTGTGACACGGTGTACACAAAGCTCAGTTGCACCCACCTAGCTGCAAAAGTTTGTCAGAGGCAGAGATGCATCTAACAGACTTCCGGGCCTGAAGCTTCCCTCCCTGCAGCACAGATCGGACAGTGTGAGGTGGGACTTTGGTTGCTTCTTCTCAATCATGAGTGGGTGGGGAGGGGGGAGATTTCCAATAGCACCCAGGCATGGGCATCTCTCCTTGCAGAATACAAATTTGTTGACTGGTCCTGCATGGGAGAGGCTGCTGTTGGGTCAGGCCACTGCAAGCCACCAGATTTGTGTGTTTCTGCCAAGTCTGCAGGCTTTGGGGATAGAGCTATGCCAGCCAAAGTTCCATGGCTGCCTAAGGATGGGTTGAGTCTAGTCCCTGCACTTATGCAAGGTGTGCTTCTGGGCAATCTGAGCCTAGTGCAGGAGTGGCACTCTGTATGGCACTTGTAAAAGACTTCTGGCATGGGGGGGCCCTAACCTTTGCCGCTGTGCAGGCTTTGTTGTCCAGACTGTCCTGGTCTGTGCAGAAAGCAAGTAGTTCTGGTTTTCTGGACCTCACTGGAGAATCTTGCCATGTCTAACCTTTCATCCTTTCTCTTCCCCCTCCCCACCCAAGATCTTGCAGGAGCGAGGTTCAAGAATGTGACTACTCAGTATTGCATGGTATGAAGAGTGTTCTTTGGAACTGACCCATGAAGAGGCCTGGTGCCCAGAGGAACATGCGTGTTCTGGATTTTGAACCATTCCTAAGCTGGTGTTGGTTGGGGAGGCCTCTACCCTGTCCTGCCATGAGAGGGCTTGTGTTGATTGGGGGGAGTCAGTCGTGCTGCCTTGTGGGTCTGGGTGACCTTGATCTCCTGTGCAGAATCTGTCCTGCTGTGTGTTTTTTCCGAAGATATGAAGCACTCCAGTGCTGTCCAGATGAGGCCTCACTGAATCCTTGCATTGCAGACTGTTCAAGGACAATCTACTTGGTGCTATGTATCAATTCCAGCCCATACACGAGTGTGTGTTGCTGGCAGCCCTTGTTTGCTGCTGCTGCCGCCGCTGTACATTCCTTGGCGCTCTAACATCAGAATGGCAAAGGAAAGGCAGGGTGCCAGCCTGCTGGAAGCTCTAGCCCAGATGGAAGGGTTCCCTCCTGGAAAGATGTGCACCTCTCTCCTGCCCCCCGCTTCCTTCAGCACTCAGCGGGAGGACTCCCAGGAAGAAGTGTTCTTTACCTGTGCCTCTAAGGGTGGCCTTCCTCTTCAGACAACAAACTGGATCTTGCAAATATAACCTCCAGTTTTAGCTACAATTTAGGATGGAAGGGCCCATTTTTTTAAAGGAAATAAAAAATGCCACAGCATTTTGCCTTTCAAACACAAGCCTCTCTCCTCCCCTCCCACACACGCCTGTCATAAGTTGCATTCTCTGTGTTGAGCACCATCGGCAAGCATCTGCCCTCTCCGACTGGTGAGAGAGTTGAGATGGGCCTGGGATGGAGTCCTGAGGGTGAGGGTCCTGGGCTGCTTCTGGACTGCTGGTGACTCATTGGCAGATGTTTACAGCGACTTCTCTGTTCTCTTACTATGCAGTTCTTTTGGCTGTCTTGGCAAATGCTTATTGTTTCATTACAAGAGGCTTGTGGTAACTGAAGAAACCCAACTGGAGCTTTTGTATGCATGGTGTTTGAAGGAAACTATTAGCATGTCTCTCACATAGGTTTAAGGAAGTACATGCTGCAGAGCTCTGCTTGATGGAGCTCCACACAAGGAACTTGGAGGCTCTTGCGCGTGGTTCCTGGTGTATTTTTTATTCTGCTTTGAACAGCTCACCAAAGTTGGGTGCATTCTCCATGACCTTAGGTGCACTGAGCCGTGGCTGGTATCCCAAGCAACTGGAGTCTTGCCAGAATTCTTGGTCGTGTTCCTGGCAAATGGGTTCTGCTCAGCAGAACACCAGCTTGTAGACTGATCTGCAGTAGCCACCCTGGACATTTTATCTTTTAAGATGTTCGCATTTTAAACTGACTTTTACTAAAACGTTCTGAAGGGGAAAAGTGTTTCTACTGTGTTTGGGTGTCCACACGTGGTTACGTTAAAGCTTGTTTCAGCCTCCCCTGAGCAATGGCTTGTTTACAGGACAGGAAGGGCAGACTGTTGGGGGGCAGGTGCCTGCTGACCTGGTTGCCCTTTCAGTGTTTCTTGTGCCTAGTCTTCCGAAGCAGACACAGGACTGCTGGCTTGAAGGGCTTCCGCCCCACCGTTCCCCTTTCTGAAAGGCATGCCCTGCCCTCCCTCACCCTCCCTCTGCTCCTTGGCAATTGCCAGCTTGCCAAGGCAGGGCAGAGAAGCACGAGGGGGTCAGTGGCAGGGGGGCGGTGCGCCCCGGGTACCACCCTTGGGGGCGTGCAACACCACAAATGCCCCAACATCACTAACATTGCGAAGGTTAGAAGTAACCCTATCATGCGATAGGCCGTTGGATGCGGAATTTCCAGCGGAATGCAATGCAAAAAACTAGATTGAAATATCTCCATCAAAAGTTCTGGCCAAAAACCGGAAACAAAAAATGCATTAAATCCTATGGAAAATGAAACTGAGCCATATTGTGCATTTACTCATGAGTAGGCAAACATGCCATAGTCCATTGGAAAGGGCAGGCTGAGAGGAATCCAATGACACCAGAATGGTTCCTATCCAATGAAAGCAGCCCCCCAAAAACACCCAAGAAGAAAGTTCCTCCAAGCAGATGAAGGTATTAAGCCCTATGGAAAGCAAAAGTAAGCCACATGGTGTGTTTACTCGTGAGTAAGCAAATGTGCCTTGGTTGCTGGTCAAGTCAGGCAAAGAGGAATGCAAGGCTAGCTGCATGGTATGCATCTAATGAAAGTGGAGCTCAACAAATGCTCCAGAAGGCAGCCCACCCCCCCCCAAAGAATAAACCAGAGGCTTGGGCTGGTAAGGTGGGTACTGGGGATGGCTGAAAATCTCAGCCTAAGGCTACAGAAGAAATTCACTTGGAACAGGGCTGGCTTCCCCTTATTTATCTGTTTTTCTTTATAATTATTTTATTTTGCTTGATGTCACTTCCAGCAATGACATCACTTGTGGTGGGTCCTGGACAGATTGTCATGCTTAAAAAGTGGGTCCCAGTGGGTTGAAAAGTCCCAAACTTTTAAAAGTTTGAGAATCACTGCCTTGACAGAATTGGCCAATGAGACATGAGGAGGACGGGACACACCCTAGTGTCCAAAATTCTGGAAATCGTGGCTTTTAGGAATACCCTCATGTGATGTGCCATTTGAGGCAGAATTTCATCCACTGCTTGTGGGGAAATACTCACTGCATGTGTTTTCTGGCCATTCTTAGTATTCATTCCATGTCATGACTATTACTATCTGTCTGGCCGCCTCACAGGGTGGTTGTGAGGACAAAGTAAGGGGAGGAGCCTTACTGCACCACTCCAGCTGCTTAGAGGGGGGTGGTATAAAACGGGAAAATTATTAAGTCATACGGTGACAGAAACGTACGGCCGGTGTCAAATGACCCAGCTGGGCCCGGGGGCGGCTGTTCTTTCACTGGAGGGCGGGCGGGGCGCCCCCTTCCCGGTGCCCGCTGTCGCTGTGCCAGGACTGCGCTGGGCGCCGCTCCCCGCAGTCAGCCAGGCAGTCCGGGCGAAAGCAGTCCTGGGGCTTCTGCTGCGAGCACGTGCGCCGTACAGTCCTGGGCGGGCGCGGAGCTGCTCTGCCGTCCGAGGGGAGAAGAGGGCCCGGCCGGCAGCTCCCGCAGGCGGACTGCGCGGCGGGATTGCGGCCCGGCGCCGCCGGTTCCCGCACGAGGTGACCCCACCGAGGAAGGAGAGCCTCGCCGTCGCCCTGCGGCTGCCGGCCGCCCTCCCGGCACGCAGCGGCCCTCCCGGGGCTCGAGCAGAGGGCGGCCCTGACGCCCGCCGTCCCGGGCCCCTCCCGGCCAGACCGTCCTGGCGCCGAGGGACGCCCGCAGGTGGCCGCTCGCACTCCCGCGGTGGGGCCGCGCCCGCCTCTCGTCCAGAGAACCGCTGCCGCCAGGAGGCGCCTCGCGCCCGTTCCGAGGCGGCCGAGAAGAGCGTGGCCTGCGCCCTCCTCCTCCTCCAGCCGGCACTCCCGCCCCCTTCTGACGAGGGACTTCTCTTGAGGGCCGCCCGCGGTCTGCGCAGGCGCCGGAGAGGCCCCTCCCCCAGCCTGCCTCAGGCTCAAGGACCCGGAGGCCCCTTCCTCCTCGCTCGCGTGTTGTCACTCCTGGTCCCGCGAGGGCAGTGGATTGGCGGGCGCCGAGCCCCGCCCCGGGACAGAGGCGGGGCCTGCAAGCCCCGCCCACGCAGTGCCCTGCTCAGCCGCGGGGCGCAGGCGCGGCGGCTACGGGTCGCGCCGAGGGCCAGGCCGCGTGACGCGCTGCGCCCCTGCGAGGGAAAGTCTGGGCTGAGACAAAAGAGGGGGGAGGAGGCGGCGGGCTGGGAACATCCGGGTCATTCGCCGCCGAGGACGCCGCCGCCGTTGCCGCCGAGGACGCCTGGCTCTGGGAGACGCGCGCGGTCCGCGCCGCTGACGGTGAGGGGGCCCGTGGCCGGCCAAGGTCAGGGGGGGGCCGCGGGAGCAGGCGCCGCAGAGGCCCCGGCGCCGCCGCGCCCGGCCCGGCCCGGCCCGCCGCCCTGACGCGCCGCTCGCTCCGCTCTTGCAGAAGGACCGAGAGGATGTCCGGCATCGCGCTGAGCAGACTGGCCCAGGAGAGGAAGGCCTGGAGGAAGGACCACCCCTTCGTGAGTGGCGGCGGGCCGGGGCGGGCGGAGGCTCCCTCCTGCGGGGACGTGGGGTCGGCGCGCCAGCCTCCCCCCGTGGCCGCCGGGCGCGCTGCAGGCCCGCAGGCAGGGCGCGGGCGGTCGAGGCCTGCGCTGGGCCCGGAGAGCTCCGCCTCGCCCGCCGTTCCTGGGGGCCTGCGGTGCGCGCAGCAGTGGGCCTGCGCTCAGGCCTCGGGTGGCGGCTGTAGGACGGCTGCCGCGATCGGAGCGGCCTCCGCGGGCAGCGCCAGGCAGCGGGCGGTGCGGGGAGTGGAGTCCCTGCGGGAGGGGGCGCCCGCAGCAGCGCCCGGTCTCTGGGCCTCCCCTGCGCGTCCCCCTCCGCGCCTGCGCCTCTTGGGTCTGCTCCCCTCGCCCTGCTTGTGTCCGCCTGAGCTGTGTGGCTGCCTGGCTGCCTTCCTCCTGCGGAGGCTCTGCTGCAGCCTGGTCCCGGCCAGGCCCAGGGTCCAGGGTGCTGGGGGGCTCTTGGCGCTGGCGTCCTGTGTGCCTCACGCCTCTGGCGCTGGTCTGCCGGCCGCTCAGGTCGCCTTCTGGTCGTTCCAGGGCTTTGTGGCTGTGCCCACCAAGAATCCGGACGGCACAATGAACCTCATGAACTGGGAGTGCGCCATTCCGGGGAAGAAGGGGGTGAGTTCTGGGCTACTACTACTAGTACTACTGCAACTCACTCAAAGTACTACTAGCTGATGAGATCATTGCCAGTTGTTTCTCAGCTGGGAGGCCAGATGCAACAGGGCAAGCACCAGCAGGAGGCTCAGGTGGAGGCGAGGGGTTTTGGAGCATGGAAAAGATGCTTTGGAGCTTCCTACCACTATTTGTTGGGTCGTGTTCCTGGTCTCACTGCCAGGTGCAGGTGTCCAGGGCTCTGGCGAGCACCTCAAGTACCACTGGTTGAGAAACACTTAGCTAGATGTTCTTTACCAGCCACCCCTTTCAGTGACTGTTCTGAAACGGCTGGCATGTAGCTGAGGTGGGCCCTGGCTAGTCTAAGCTTTCAAGGCTGTGGTGGTCATGGTTCAAGTCAGACAGGTGTTCTTGGGGGCTAGGTATTGACTTGAACAGTTGAAGATGCTCTTTTGTATTCTTCTGCTTGTGATAAGAAAGGGAGGATTGGAGCTTGCGTTGTGTGTGACTGCCTGCATTCAACCTGTGTGCTCATTTTGCTTTCCTCTGGGAAGCAAGCTAGCCAAGGAGGACTCATCTGCTAAGCTTTTGCAAATGGAATGCCTATGTGAGATGTCTGACCCTGCTCTGTGCTTCCTGACAGACACCGTGGGAAGGCGGCCTATTTAAGTTACGAATGCTTTTCAAGGATGATTATCCCTCCTCACCCCCCAAATGTAAGTCATGAGATGAAATGAAATGTTTCCATGTGAAGTTCATTCGGTGCCAGGGGCCCCAGCAACCAAATTGCTTTCAGGGGGCATTAACTGATTTCATGGGCAGGTTGAGGCTATCTGGCCGCCAGGGTGATCAGCAGTGAGGACATCCTACAAGATGAGTTGCTTGGCACCTCTTTACCATACTGGGAGGCCCCAGAGTGCCTGTCTCACTGAGTGCTGCAGTGTTGTCTCTGCCCTGTCTGGTTCATTTAAAATAGCTAACACAGCACCGTGATGTAGTAGCTCTGAAAGGTGTCCTTCTTGAGAGATGTTCAGAGACAAAGTGAATAAAATTAGATGGGTTTGTTTTCTGGCCCCAACGTTAGCTAAAATGAAACTTGCTTATTGGGAGTCTCCAGTAAGCCTGATTGCTTCTTTTGTTCCACTGAATTACTAACTTGGTCTGCGTGTGAATGTCTTCAGGGAAATAATTTTTACTTCTCCCTTCCCATCATTCACAATAAGAGGCCCTCGCTGAGTCTTTCTCCCAAGCAGCTGCTACAGTTAAGCAGCAAATTTCCCTGGGAGGAGGCAGATAGTGACCATTTGCAGAACTGGTAGCAGCATTGCAAGTGAACTTCGCTGGGAGTAACATGCCGTTGGAACTCCCAAACGGAGTAAGAAGCAGTGCCACATGTGCATCGTGGGGGATGGGTTCATTGTACTGTCGTTCATTCCTTTGAATCAGCCGACGGTTGCTGAGGATTTGGAGTTGTGTGGTGCCCAAATGGTTGTCCACCCCTTGAGCTCTGTCTGGTTCATGGGGGACCAAAAGTCACAGCTGCTTGGGAGTGGCTTCCTCTCTGCCTTGCAGTTGCCGCTATGAATTTCCTCATTACTGAGGCAGTGTTCTGAATGGCATCTCCTCTTATGCAGGCAAATTTGAGCCACCCTTATTCCATCCTAACGTCTACCCTTCAGGCACAGTGTGCCTGTCCATCCTAGAAGAGGATAAAGATTGGAGGCCTGCAATCACAATTAAACAGGTATGTCTGTGTCTGCCACGTGTGGGGCTTCACTGCCCTGCTCCCATTACAGAATATAGTGGACTTGGTTAGGCTGTGATGGTGACTGACATGCAGCCTGCAGGGCAGACTGAGTTAAATAGCCAGTCACGCTGCAGACTCCATCAAGTGATCCATTTTCCTATCCTGTATTTCTGGAACAAATGTCTCCGCTAATCATTTGCTTCTGTTGGCAAGCAAGAGCCTCTGCGCTGCCCAGGAGCAATGTTCAAAATCTCTGGCTTTGTAACCCTTTTGCTCATCAGAATTAATATCTGCTTTGGTACATGGTTGTGAAATGAAAAATTTCTGTTTGGCGTTTGCTTCCCCCTCCCACATCAGGTCCCTCAGCAAGATCATTTCCCGGAAGACCAGAAATGAGAGCTGCTGGCTACTGAGCAGACCAGGCGTTCTCTATGATGCGGAGACATGTTTGTCTCTGCCTTGTTCTTCTGTGTAGAAAAACTGAGTTTAAACCTTAGTGCGTTAGAGGATCTTGCGCTCACTTATAAGAGGTTGTGTAGACTCTGAAAGAATATGTAATATCGCTGAAATTGAGCTTTCTTTTTTTAAACCAGTGAGACAAGGCTTGACGGTTGCCATCAAGAGCATCTGGTTTTGTAATTTAAAGTTCTTAGTACTCAGGCTAATAATCTTAGACGCTTGTGGAAGTAAGACCAATTAAATTCATAGGGCTTATATTTGGTAGGCCTGTGCTGAAAAATAAATGGTTTCTTTTTCTCACACCCCTTTTCCCCCAGCATGGGAGGAAATGGCACTGCATGCACACACACTTGGGGGTATGTTGTTGGAGGGAGGAAAGGAGGGATATGTACTCTGTGACACCCCTTCCACCCCATGTATGAAACTCTTTCCAAAACATGCTCCTTCTCCTGTCTTCCACTTCCTCCTGAAGCCTTCATGCTTTGTAATCACACCTGCTGCTCTGCTGCAGCCAGGCATCCACTCCCAAGGCACCGGGAACATGTTCTGGGCAGCAGCGGCAGCCTGGATTTGCTATGCCTTGTGGGAAGGCGAGTACAAAACTTCACCTAACCTAGTGCTGCTAGCAATCCTTTTTATCCACTGTTGGGTAAATCTCCCATGTTGCCACCATAGTGGCATGACTGGAATTCATGCATATATCAAAATTTGTGTAAAAATTTTGTGTTGTCTCCTTTATTTCACAGATCTTGTTAGGAATTCAAGAACTCCTAAATGAGCCAAATATTCAAGACCCAGCCCAAGCAGAGGCTTACACGATTTACTGGTGAGTGATGTGCTTTCAGTGGTGGAACCATCCTGAGCTGCCTTGGCTTTGCAGCCGCAGCAGAGGGTGTGATGCTTCCCCACAAAGGATCTTGCCTGTTTCTCCCCTAAACCACCATGTGAGTGAATAATGAGCGTCTTGTGGCATTTTCAGCCTTCAAAGCACATTTCAGTCTTTTCTGGTTCAGGTTGCATGCTCTTCTACTGGGCAACAAAAACAACCGCTTCATTCCAACCTGGCTGTAAAGTTGCCCAGCCCATTTTCTTTCTGCTCCCTTCCCAACCCAGAGACCAGGTTGCTGCAGAGCCACAGGTGTGTCACAGAGACCCACTTTTTAAAAGATTTCTGGGCCTCACAGATGGAGGCCCCAGGATAGAAGCCTGGGTTCAGTGGTGATTGCTCCATCTCTGGCAGTCCATGTTCCTTTTGCCTGCCTAAGAACTCACTCCTCTTGTCCACAATGTCTAACGGGTTGGTGATGTGGCTTCCATAAGCCATTACTGCTAGAGCTGCTGACCCTGGAAGCACAGCCAACTCTCTTGCTGGAACAGTTGGCTGCGAATGACAGGGATCCTCCTATACTGTGTTTTGTTTTCTAAAACGTGTTTTTATTTTGTAAACTGACCTGGGCCCATTGATGGGGGGTGGGAGCAAGGACTAAAAAATTCAAGGCACTTTCTACCTAGCTGTGGCATTCTTTCCCATTCTTTCACCACTCTAGCCTATGGCCTGTTGTCAGACCTTCAGGTCAGTGGCCCCTGGAAGTTCCCTTGAACCCCATCCCTTGCTTTCTCATGTTGCATGCTAAGTTCAGTGCTCCCTTGCTCTTGGAAAGTCTTGTCCTTCTCTTTTTGTTTAGCCAAAACAGAGTGGAATATGAAAAGAGGGTTCGAGCACAAGCTAAGAAGTTTGCACCATCATAAGCTCCTGTCATGAAGCATCTTCAAGGAAGGGATTAATTTGGCAAGAACTTGTTTACAAAACTTTTGCAAATCTAATGTCGCTATGTACAATTAATTGTCACTTAGGGGAGGGGGTTGTATGTGTGCCATTTCCATATTCGCCACTTGTATACAGTTCTAAACTTGCTGAATTGCCCCCCAGTTTTTTCATACAGGGTCTCTTCCTTCAGTCTTTTGTATTTTTGATTGTTATGTAAAACTTGCTTTTATTTTAATATTGATGTCAGTATTTCAACTGCTGTAAAACTATAAACTTTTATACTTCTATAAATCCACTAGTATCTCTAGTTTCTTTGCTCTGATGCAGGCATGCTTTAAGCTGTTTAGAAGTATATTTTGCCTCTACCTGGCTGTATGAAGAGAAAAAAACATACCCCCCACCTCTTCCTTCCTCCCCTTAATTTGTTTTCTACCAAGAATGAATTAGGTTGTTGTTGCTTCAAAGCCTCTGATCCAAAGTCAGCCAGCATCTCGATTCTGCGTCACTTCCTTTGTGTTTATGGCGTTTTTGTCTGTGTTGCTGTTTAGAGTAAATAAACTGTTTCTATAAAGCTCTTGGCCTCACTTCCTTTCAGTTAATTATTTTCATTTTAAAGACAAACTTCTTGAGTGTCAGAAGAATTTTGCTGAGCTCTCTCCAGTGCTTATTGAATGGCTCTATGTATGTTGGGTTCAAACTAGCATTCCCAGGTAGGAGGGGTGAGGGAAGCATCTACCACTTGGGGGAGAAGGGGCTTACCAGATCAACAACTGGCCAGCTTTCATTTTAGCAAGGGCTTTACCAACTTGCACAGGAAAATCTCTGGAAGACCCAGGGAAGAAACCTTTTCCTGGCTTCATACAATTGAATAGCTTTACGGTACCTGCCGAGGGCCAGAAGTGACTTTAAGCCACTAATCAGTACTTGGTTCTCATGTAGAAACTCATTAGCTGCAAATGATAGACTGTGAATCTTTATCATATTTGTCATATCCAGAAGACACAGGAGAGCCCAGTTATCACACAGGCTGCCCTTTCAGCAGCACTGCTCCTACCCCAGCCTCACTTTGTGACTCAGCAGCTGAGAGGTGCACTGTGAAGTGATGCCTCAGCAGACATGCTGCTGCTGAAAGGGTGACCTCTGTGATAACAGGGCTGTCCCAGCACCTTGGGAGCTTTTCCCTCTCACCCTTCTTGGACAGCCCCTTCCCCCACAGCATTCTTTGCCTTCTGAGGCCTCCTTCCATATCTCTCTCCTTTGCAGAAATGGTGTTGCTGGGTGAGCCCAAATCATGAGCCAGATAGTTGCCAACATGTGGCCCTTGTCCCTTACGTCTGACACCCCTGCTTTAGAGCTAGGCTGCAGCATACATATTGCTCTTACAGCACTGATCCTCTGGAGAAAGGTTAGGTTGGGATTAGCCTTAAGGTTGTCCAGTGATCTTTCCTGGCTGAATTCTGCTCAAAATCCAATGGTCACTACAGCCTGAAGTCAGTCCTACTGGACAAATCAAGCTTTGCTTAGAAGGAAGTGGGCCAGCTGGTTGTCCTGTCTTCACGAGGCGAGCTGAGTTGCAAAACAAACAACGAGGTGGTTGCTGGGAGACTATCTGGAACTGTTTGAGACTGAAAAGCATTGCCTAGGGTGGAGACAGCACAGACCAGCACCCAAACTGGGTCACAACTGTGGGTACCAATGCTCAGTGTCACGCCACAAAGCATTCCTTGGACCCCTTGGAGACCACTTCTGGGTCACTTGCCTACAAGCATTGCATTGGTCTCCAGGCCCCAAAATACTTTGTGGAAGTAACCCGTAGTGGTCCATGGAGTAAGCTGAAAGCCTAACAAAACCCAGAAACAGCCTCTGAGGGCTCCCAGAAAGGCTGTGGGATGAAGCATTGAATATGGGGTCATGAATTGCCAGAGGATGAGATGGGCTGTGGTGGGCAAAAGTTTGATAATCACTGGTGATAGAAGCTTTTGGGGACATCTAAGTAATTATGTGTGATGGAGCTTGTTACTACAAGGCGTGATAACCATCAGTATGGATGGCTTTAAGAGGGGCTTGGACAAATTCATAGCGGCAGAGAAGGCTGCGTGTCAGTCTGCCTCTAAAAACCAATTGCACAGAGTAGTGGCTTTTCCCTCCTGCCAGAGGCTTCCTACAGGTAGCTGATGCACGACTATGTTAAACCAAATAGGGCATTAGCAGGGCTGTTCTTAGGCAGGTTGATATAAAAGACGGGTCTTTGGATTGAAGCCTGAAGAGGTGCTGTACCCCCACCCCCTCACTCTGTTTCCAGTTCTTAATAGTAAGTCCCAGTGGATTCTATAGGGCTTTCCTACATCTAAGCAGAAATCATGTAAGGCTACAGCACTGCTGAGCTAACCTCTATGCAGTCTCTCTCATTTCCAAATCTGGCCTGGCTCTTTCCCTCTCTATCATGCAACTTGGCTGTGAAATACATTTCAACCTCTTGCCCAATTGCTTCCAGGAAATTTCTACATAGCCTCTCTAGGAATCCCTTCTCTCTCACTATCTTCTGCAGCAATCAATTAAAAAGAAGGGAATGTTTGTGTGTGCAGTCAGTGGGGGTTTATTGGATCACTTGTTACACACTGCCTTTCACAAGGCACCTTTCTCTCAACACCCTTGGGGTCATCATTAGGAACATCATTTTTGATATCTACCCCTTCCTTAACCATGATGGGCCCTGGTTTCTCTGATGGTAAAGGGAGTTCCCTGATGCTCAAAAGTCAAGACCATTCCTGGTCCTTTTCCCCCCCAGGGATTTTACCATGCAGTGAGGGAAAAACACGTACTACAACCATGAGGAAGAGCAGCTTCTTCCCTTGTGGTTCTCTGTGCTGCTACCACTTTTGTTTCCCACTCACTCCTGGAAACAGAAAAAGGGCCTGCCTCAAGTCTCTCATGCAGCATTCCTTCCAATCCTCAGCCATAAAACAGCACATGTTTTAACTAAGCAGCTGAACCTGAGGGGATTAGCTATGCAAACACTTTGCTTTCAAGGAGCTGTACACCTCCCCTCCCCTGAAATCCCACTACTGTCTATGTAAACCGCCTTGAATAAAGTCAGAGAAGTAATCCGATGACCAGAAAGGCAGTATATAAATATCTAATTATTATTATCATTATTATTACTTCACATACCCAATAAAGTCACTGAGACAGCAATGAAGCAAAAAAATTCTGGGCTTCTGTTTCCCTTTAAATTCCCTCTTCATCACCCCCTGAACTAACACCTGCCTTGAGTGGGGGAGCAGCCCAGCCAGCTCACCAGAGGAAGTCCTCTGGCACTCAGATCCCACTCACACCGGCAGCCTGAGCCCAAAGTTATTTTTTCCTGCTCAAGGCCTGCTAAGTCCCGCTTTGTGAGGATGCTCAGGTTGCCCCTCGGCCTCTCACAGGCCCTCCAAAGCAGCGGCCTCCCTGTGTGCAGCACACGCCTCGTCCAGGTCCTCGGAACTGCTGCTGCGGCTGTCCTCGTCATCTTCAGATGTGTCCTCACCAGAAGCTTCTCCACTGACAGTTTTTCTGCGAACAGAGAGGAGCGTCACTGGAGTACTGGGACAGTTCCGGGAGGGGGAGGGCACCGGCAGGCGCTTACCCCACGACTCCAGCAGGCCTGTTGGGGTTGAAGAACTCCTTCCCGGCGTCCACGTCGAAGGGGTCTGGAAGAGAGACAGCCCTGAGGCCCCTGCCCTCCAGGAAAGGTGGGGAGGGGGCTGCAGGGAGGCCCACAAGCGCTGACCCTGAGGGGCTGGGGCGGGTTTGCGCCAGAGGAGCAAGTGGAGCGCCAGACGCAGCAGCTCCTCCGTCCTTGGGACTCAACCAAGCGCCGGGAGCCCCGGGCAAGGCCTCGCCAGCCGCCCAGCCAGAGCAAAGCTGTGTGCTGCCGCGCCCCATCCCCGCAGGGAAGGGGGGAGCAGCCCGCCCAGGAGCCCAGCAGCGCCTGCGGGAGGGCAGCGGAGGCTCACCGAAGTCCTGCTGGTCCGCGGCGGGCTCCGCGGCCAGGAAGTCCCGCTCGACGGCCAGAACGTCCTCCTCGCCGGCGCAGGCCGCGTAGCGGTCCAGCAGCGCGCGGTTCAGGTCCAGGAAGGCGGCGCCCCACTTGAACTTGCCCAGCACGTGCGCGGCCGCCTCGGGGAAGCCTGCGGGGAGCGGCGGTCAGCGGGGGCGAGCGGCGGGGAGCCCACCCGCCCCGCCCCGCCCGGCCCCACCTCACCGGCGATGGCGAGCGCGGCTGCGCAGGCCTCGGCGCAGGAGAGCCGCCAGGGACGGCCGTAGTTGACGGGGTTGGCGGCCAGCAGCAGCGGCAGGCGGCGCGGGTGGGCGCCGGGGGTCAGGCCGGGCGGCGCCTCGGCCAGCCGCGCCCAGGACGCGTCGATGAGCGCCAGGCCGCGGCGCGCCAGCAGGGGCCGGTCGGCGGGCGAGAGGCGGCGCGCGGCGCCCGCGCTCAGCACCAGGCCCGGGAAGCGCCGCCCGAGCCGCAGCTCCCGCGCCAGCCCCAGCCGCGCCAGCCGCCGCCCCGTGCAGCGCCGCCGGTCGCACTGGCCCAGGTCCCACAGCGCCAGCGCCGGCAGGGGGGGCGCCGCCGCCGCGCCCCCGCCTTCCCCGTCCGCGCCGGCCCCGCCCGCCCCCCGCGCGCCCCTCCGAGCGCGACGCCAGCCCATCGCCGCAACCGGAGGCGGAAGGGCGGGGCCTGCGGGCGCTTCCGCTTCCGGACGGGGACCAGCGGGATGGCGGCGGCGGCGCTGCTGCTGCTGCTGCTGGCGGCAGGTGGGCCGGGCAGGCCGGGCCGGGCGGGGCGGGCGGAGGGCTGCGGGGAGCTGCGAGCCCCCTCCTGACCTCTCCCCCTCCCCCTCCCCCTCCCCCTCCAGGGCCGGCGGCCGCGGGGAAGATGAAGGTGGTGGAGGAGCCCAACAGCTTCGGGTAAGGGGCGGGGCCTCGGACAGGGGGCGGGGCCTGGGCGTCCCGGGCTCCGCGCTCACCGCCCTCTTGCCCGCAGGCTCAACAACCCCTTCCTGCCGCCCGCCCACCGGCTGCAGCCCAAGGCGGCCCCGGCCGCGGCCTCGGGTGAGTGTCTCGGGGCGGGGAGGGGCGGGGCGAGGTGGGGTTCTGCGCGGGAGGGGCGGGCCGGGCGCCACCCCCCCCGCCCAGCGCTGTGCTTCTCCGCAGGCCCCGAGCAGCTGCGCAGCCTGGCGGGCCGGTGCTTCGACTACGTGGAGTCCATGTGAGTGCGGGCCGGGCGGGGGCGGGGCGGGGCGGGGCGAGCGGGCCTGACCTCCCTCCCCCCCCCCGCAGGTACAAGTACGAGCTGTGCCTGTTCCGCAACGCCACGCAGCACGAGCAGACCTTCCGCTGGAACGCCTACAGCGGCATCCTGGGGTGAGGCTCCGGTGGAGGGCGTGGGCCAGGGGGTTCTCGATCGCTTGCTGCGCCCCCCCTGCTCTGCAGGAGCAGCCCAGGCCCAGACCCGGAGGGAAGGGCTGCCTGGCGAGGGGCCTGTGCGGCAAGTGCTTGCGATGGCCGGAGCCCCTGCGGGAGGTCTCAGCCGTGCCCAGCCAGAGCGGTGCTGCGCTGGGCAAAGACGCAGGCTGGGAGACGGGTTGGGGCCCGGCCCGGCCCCTGCCTTGGGCACCGCTGTCCAGAAACGCCTGGGGCGGGGCGAAGAGCGCAGAGAAGATCTGGAGCCCGTGGCAGCCACGACTCTGTGTGCTAATCCTCCAGCCACAGCAGGAGACGGGCCGAGAGCAGCCCGCCGGGCGTGACCCCCTGCAGCGCATGCCTGTCTGGAAGGTTGTAGCAGGGCCTGGCCGAGGAAGCAGCGCGTGGGCCACGGATCCTTCCTGGCCCTCCTTTGGCCAAAAGGGTGGGCTGAAACTGTCACCCACACGGCCTTTGGTTCTTGCTCCTCTGACCTTGGGCGGCACGCAGAACGTTGAGGGTTTCTGCTGAACGCCTGCTATGCCGCACGGCGCGTTTGGGGAACGAGAAAACCGGAGCATTTTCTGCCCTCAGAATTTGGCACGAGTGGGAGATTGAGAACAACACTTTTGTGGGCATGTGGATGAGAGACGGAGACTCCTGTGAAACCAGGAACAGGGAGACCAAGGTACAGCCGTCGGCCTTGGTGGGGTTCTCACTGCGATGCGTTCCCCCAAGCGGGCTGGTGGGTGGGTTTGCCTCATCGTTTGTGTCTTAGCAGAAGCTAAGAGTCAGCCCTTGGCCCAGTAAGCTCAGGATTGCGGACCAGGAAGGACCTCTTCCCAACCCTGCTTGGTGGTGCTGCTGGCAGAGATTGCACCTGCTGGGTCCTCCTTCTTGCAAAGCGGGGGCTAAGCCCCCCCCCAAATCAGATGACATGTTTCTTTTTTCTTTTTTTACTATGACTGGATATATTTATTTATTTTGCAACAAAGTTTATTTATTTATCACAGATACAGGTAAGGAAAGTAGGTTAGACTTAGGGCTGGGATTACAACATACATTAGTCCAAAAAAAAAAAGAATTTATAATGTCTAAAAACAAAATTATTCATCAATACAAAGATTACCATATTTGCTAATCTACTGATTAACAATTTAACTAAACAATCAATATTTTTATTTAAAATTATCCAATCATAAAAAGGCTTCAAATTTTAATTATACACTATTCTTGCCACTAACCTAATACTTAGAATAAAATATTTCTTATCTGATTCTTAATTTCTGATGTCGCATTTAAGAGGAATGCTTCCAATATGAATAATACACACTTCAATATTTCTTGTAACAGTTTATATATCATTTTCCAATATTTCTTTGCTAGTTTGTTTTCATTTACATCTGCTTTGATTTGATATAATTAATGGAATACTATTCACTTCTAAAGAGAATTTGGTCCATTAATATCTACAAAACAAAAAAATTCTACTTGTTGTTCAGCCATTTTCATTTTCTGTCTTAGTACTTTCTTTGTTCTCTGTCTTGGTGTTTTCCTTCTTGCTCCTCCCACTGCTCCTTCTACTTCTTTTTCTTCTTAACTCTTAAATTTCTTAATCCCAATCTCAATCTTCCTGCATGCTTGTCAGGGAGGAGTTTATTTGCTTCATTTGTTTAGATAATTTTCTGACCTGCTGCTTCATTTCATTTCTGAAATCCCACAACAAATCCATTAATAAGGACTGGCTTTTACTAACATCCTTTAAATTTTTGAATGCCATTCTTATCAATATCAAATGAAGCCAATATACCTCTGACTGTAAAAAACAGATAAAATGGTCCAACAATTAAAAAAAAATCAACGAACTCATTATCTTTTTTCAGTTTCTTGTAAGGCTAATTTCCAATTTTTATATCCAAAAGGGGTAAGTCAATATTCCACTTCCAGTCAATAACAATGTCAAATCAGTCAAACAATTAAAGAGTCATCCAAGTCTTATTATCTTGCATCCCTTCTTGTCCAAGGTAATCTTTAATTTTTAATATCCAAAAGGGGTGGATCAGTAATCCAGGTCAATAACACTGTCAAATTAAGTTAGTATGCCTTTAAATGACCAGGCCCAAATCTAGCCTTCTTGCTAGGAAAGCGAGAGTAAAAGTTATTTCAGCCGTTAAAGGTTAGTTATTTATTTCTTTTCCATGCGTACCATTTCAGCAGGGTGATCTTTAATCTTATTTCTCTTCTTTTTTTCCAGTCACCCTTATTATAAAAAAGAAAAAGATACTCCAGCAAGGGTTTCTTTAAATCCAGGGTTTAGGGTTCGCTCTTTTCCCCTCTGGGTGGCTATCAGCCAACGTAAATAATCTTAAAGTTATCTTTCCCTCCTTCCAACCTCTTGATTGCAGCTCTTTTTATAGCCTTTTAATGAACTAGTTACTCACAGTTTAAAGCTTTTTCACTGTCATGTTGTATCTAGGCCGTGGGGGGGGGGGGGTGCTCAGCTATCCGAATCTGTCTTCTCCGAAGATGGCGTCCGGTATACGATGTGATCCAGCATAGAGCAATTTCTGGGGGTTTCCTCTGCGACCGCCGTCCTTAGAGATCCCCCGAGTTCAAGCTCTCAGCCTTCATGTCTTCTTCTTAGACAATGAAGAGTCCCTCATTGCTGAGGTCCTCTGGGAACACATCTGTTTGGCAGTTCCCCCCCCCCCCGGAGTTCTCTGAGGTTCCCTGCTACTGCACTGAGTGTTAACTCCACCCCCACCCCAGAAAAAGACATGTTTCTTCAGTAGCCAGCTGCACAAAGCTGCAAGGGGTAGTTTTGGGGGTGATTCTTCCTTACGCAGCACTCAGAACATGTTGGAAGAGCACAGTATTGATCTCATCCAGCTTTATTCTAGCCCTGCAAGTGCCTGCAGTGTGCACGGGCCTGCCTTTGGGCAAAGGGAGGCAGAAGATAGAAGGAAGGAAACAAGAGCAACTTGTGCTGCTTTTTACTGGGCCAATCTTGGTGTTTGTGGGTGAAACAGGGCTTGGAGGCCACAGAAGTGGAATGTGGAGCTACTTTCTCCATCTCTTCATCCTCTGCTTTTCAGGTACTTCTTGTCTGTGGAAGGAGCAACAAGTTGGCACATGTGACTGAGCCGAGCACGTGCATGTATTCGCTGACGTTTGAAACACCCCTCGTTTGCCACCCCCATTCTCTCTTAGGTCTGGTAAATAACCTTTGCATGTGGGGTTGTGAGCTTGGACGTTGAAATGTCCCCTGTAGCAGCCAACATTGGGTGGGGGTAAAATGCCTCTTCCTGCACGGTCTGGGGGTTCCTTACATCCTGGCATCTCCAGAACAGAGCTCGGCTGCCCTCGCTGTGCAGGCGAGGGTCTCACTGTGCCAGTGGCATGCCCTGTTCCATCTTGTCAGGGAGAGAAAGTGCCCACGCGTGCTGGCTGCTGACACTGCTTCAGGGAAGCAGGCAGTGCTGGCTGTGAAGTTGCTGAGGAGGCTCCTTCCGAGTCTGCATTGCAGTGATGACAAGCAGCCCCCCGGCCTCCTCTGCCCCATGAACCCTCGGAGGGAGCTGTGCTTTCAGGCGCCTTGATAGGAGGCATCCAGTAGTGCTGCCAGACGACCAGCCTGCTGCCCGTTACAGCAGTGCACTGGCCACATCTCCCTGTTACTCAATACACACCAGTGGTTGGACTGCGCTTCCCCCCACAGCTTTGCCAGGGAGGTTCCACTGCACCCCGCCAGCCACCCTGTGCCGCAGAGTAGAGGTTGCCACAGACGCCTGCACTCCCAATTGCCACATCTCCTCAGCAAGAGTTCGGCTGCCCCCCTCCCAGCTGAAAGAGCTGCAACCTGTGAACAGTCCCCCTCACCAAGCAAAGTGTCAGGGTTGGGCGGGGGGTGGAGTGCAAGAGCCCCGGGAGAGCCAAAGGGAGGGAAGAGCTGGATCCTGCCTGGGTGCTGCCGTTCTTGATTTGGCTGCCAGACTTTTGGACATGGGCCTCTGCAGGGGAAAGAGAAGAGCTTTCGGCTCTGTGGGTGACCCTGGGAGGGGCACACTGGTGCCCAGGGTTCCTTTGCCATGGCTGCTGGGTGATCTCAGTTCTTCAGAACAAGATGGAGCCCCTAGGTTTTGACCTTGTGCAGGCGCAGATAGCATTCTGCCTGTGCAGGGAGGGTTAGCAAGAGGCCTCCAGGGGTGCAGTCCTATGACCGCTATCCTGGGAGTAGGTTCTAGCAGAGAGTTGGGCTTTCAGGCGACTGTGGCAGTGTTTGAGGGAGCTGAAGGCAGCTGTGCTTTCCTTGACAGTGTATCCGACCCTACCTGAGGCCCTCCGGAGGAAGTGGGACGAAGCAGCGCAGGCGCATTACGATGAGCTGATCACTGAACAGGTGAGTGTGTTATTACTCAGCCTCTTCTGCGTCAGGGAGCTCACCTGGGATCGCCCCATCCAGGCACGGCCCTGATCTGGCTATGCTGTGCTTCTGTAAAGGTGGCGGTAGTGCCGGCACAGTGGGCCATCTTTGTAGGGCAGGGCCACTCGAACCCTGGCCTGGGGACTGAATCCACGGTTTGAGACAGATCAGTCCACCCAGTGACCAGAACGTTTTGTTCCGCCTCCGTGCAGCTCCTCTTCAGAGTAGCTCCGAGCACTCTGGGCAGTTGCGTCTTCCCGAACGTCCTGTTGCACAGCCTTCTGGGATGCCAGGCAACAGATGCGACTTCCCAGAGTGTCCAGGTGCCCAAGTCTACCAGAAGGACGAGCCACACAGTGGCAGAACAAAAAGCTGTGGTCCGGGCGGAGGCCTCATTTTTGCAGGACCATGGTTGCGACTTGGGTGCTGCTGCTGTAAGGCAGAGGTGGGATGGGTTTGCCACTTGGCCCAAGGGCCCCACTGCAGTTACGAAGACTCCATGAAGTGCCAGGATGCTGTTGTGACAAAGGCACACTCCATCCACTCTTTGCCCCCCCCCCACATTGCAAAGCACATGCAGACACAGCCCACGTTGAACATTTTCTCTTTTCAGTTTTCAGAGCAGAACCATGTCTAAGACTGGGGGGTGGGGTGGCAGGAGGTGTACTTTTCTGCTGTTTCCCCATTGTTCCCTGTGGGGTTATCCTACATACACCAGTTCTTTTGTTGGAAAAGTGTTTTTCTGGCCTGGGGGGGGGTGCAACTATTGCCTGAAAGGTGTTAGGATAGGGCATAGGTTGACTCTTCACCCCTCCTCCATCTTTCACGTGTCACATCCTCATCTCCTCCTCCTGGCTTTGTACCAGCAGAGTTCCTCTGGCGCCTAAGTGGCATCTGAACGATGTCAGTGCCATGTTTTTCCAACGTTGCTCCTGTACCTGTGGTGTGTCTATCAGTGGTTTGGTTTCTACACCAGCAGGGCTGTCATTGCTTCGCTGTACCTCAAAAATAGGATTGGGCCTTCATGCTGTTGTATGTTTAATGCAGTGTGCCCCTGAGAGGAGTGAAACCTCGCAAGAATTGCATTGTTCTGCAAGGTGGCAGCAGCGAGTGACTGCTGCAAAATACTGGAAAGCTAAAGATTTGCCAAGAGCGGCTGCTGAAGCTGGGGGGGGGGGTCTTGCTAGAGTGAGCCTATTTCCTTGGTAGGTTCGTTGCAATAATGGTTTGATTCCTTTTCATGAGATACAGGAACAAACAAGAATGTGCAGTTTGTTGGTTCAGATGGGGAAAGGCAGTTATAGGAAATCATTTTGCTTGTTGCAAGATTTATTTTAAAAAATCTGTTAATACGACACTCATGCTAATCGCATGCTATCAATTCATTTTTTTATTATTGCAAATAAGCCTTTTTTTTGCTGACACTATTGCTGGGATGGGGCCCATGGCGACGCTCCCTGCTGGAGAATGGGGAGCAAGGGAGGAACAGCGAGGGGACCTGGCCATGTCGCCAGGGGCCTCCTCAAAAGGCAGGGAGACCGGCAGACCAGAGAGCATCTGCTCACTGTCTTGGGAGCTCCCAGAACAGCAGCGAGCGAGAGCTTCAGAGAGCACCAGCCGCCCTGAAGCTGCAACATTGAGCCCCAGCGCCAGATTCACACCCATGGGATGTAGTGCTGGCCCAACAGGCTGCTAACCGGCTGCTCCACCCCACAGTGTGGGTGGCACCGCAGAAAACTGGGCCAGACGAAGGCATGAGATCCAGCTTGGCTGGCTGGGAGGCTCATAAGGAACCCCGCGACCTGCAAAGGAGGTCACACTTCCTGGGGCTCTAACTGGGAGGAGGCAGTGAGGGGAAGCAACTGCGACCCTGAACCCTTCCACTGGCCTGTCCCCAGTCCCTAGTCCACTCTTTGGTGTAATTGGCCCTGTTCCACCAGAATTGGGGGGGGGGGAAGTCATGCTAGTGCACTGTTGGGATCCTCCAGCTGCCCCATCCTGGCAGCCTCGAGCCTCACTGGTCCCTGCGCAACACCTGCTCCATCTTCGCCCAGGAAGATGTATTTATCCACTCGGGGTAAGTAATCCACCGAACCTGCTGCCCAAGCTCTGCCCCACACCCACCAGGAAGATGGACATAACAATTGCAAACACCTTTTTTTAAAAGAAAGTAAATATGGACAGCTCTTGATTTATGGGAGGGCGGGTGGGTTATGTTTCTGAAAACTATTGCGCATATCAGAAACAAATGAAAAAGGTTTTTCCCATTGGGAACAGTGACATTGCTCTGGGTTAGGAGAAGAGTCAGCAGGCTCTTGCGCTGATGGTTGCAGAAGGAGGCTGCTGGGCATGGGGTGGTGAAGCTGGCAGTGTCAATGGCTCAGATAGTTATTTAATAACCAGGAAAGTTATTTAATGCTAACCCTAATGAGTGGGGATTTCTACTTGCCCAAGAGGGCGGGGGGGGGGGGCTTGAGAGGCTATTGGGAGGGAGGAACAGCTATTGAAGTCAGAGACTGAGAAGGCGACAAGTAAACCAAAGAGAGGCCGGTAAGGAAACTGAGAAGGTGATGAGAGCGCCTCTGTGGGTGCATTTCCTTTTTCTCTCTTATCCTCCAGGATTAGAGGAGACTCTTCCCCCTTTCCTGGAAAGCCACCACCATCTAACAGTTACTTGTTGGCAACTAATTGACCACCTCTTTTAAAAATTGCCAAATGCAAAACAGACCTTCAGAATTAATTTGCAGATCGCGCTATTTTAGAATCACACCAATTCAGACCATGTCAATCAAAATTGCCTGTGCAAGATAGCAGGAGGTGAGGTGCGTAACAACCTGCAAGGACCTTGGGCAGCATCAGGCTGAGCTTTTTCTTTTCCAGGGATACAACAAAAGGTTGAGAGAGATATTTGAGGAAGCCGGGCTTTTAAAGTTGACAAGAGAGGGGGAGAGCAAGAAGAAAACTGCCAACGCGCCACGCCTGAAATTCGAGTCTGTGGAAAAGTGCAACCAGGTACCGTGAGTTGGGCTGCTGCTCTGCTGGGCTTTGCCCTGTGCTGCTTCCCCTGCTGTGAACAGGCAGTTTACGAGCAAATGGAGGCAGGCAGGTGAGATGAGGGTGTTCTCTGCTGCCAGACCGCCAGTCCTCTGGCCTCAGTGTGTCTTGTCCAGCAGCTGTAATAATTGTAGATGGGGCCCATGTGTTAAAACCCAAGATTCATAGGAGGGGGCAGAGAGTCAGTCATTTCTTTGATGCTGAGTTGGCCAGTAGCTAAGCAATCAGAGTGGGTCTCCCAGCAAGAGTCACTGCCTCGCCTCCGTACTCTGTAGATGCAGAACTTGGCTTGAAAGTGTAGCCAGAGAGCCCTCTGAATCTCTGCTCCTCTTTTCTAGGAGTACCAACAACTTTCCAAAGATATACAGAAACTCACTGATTTATTAACTCGGCATGGAATTGCATATGAAGCGGTCCTGGGTAAGTTCTCTTCTCGTCCTTGTTGGACTGTTGAACCCAGAGGAATTGTTTTCTGGGGACAGAAGACCTAAAAGAAGTACTCTTCCTAGGTGAGGGTCTTCTTTTGGAGAAGGCCAGAAGCCATGCTTTCAGAGAGCGCATTCGCCCCTCAGTTTGGGGCACGGGGGGAGAGAAGGCTGCCCCCACCCTGGTAGGAAATGGGGATCCTGCCGCCCTTTTCTCCCGAGGACCTTGCTCGGGGTAAGGGTTAGCGTCTTGCTCAGACTGAAGGGTAAAGCTGGTGGTTTGTTTCACTGGAGAGCCTCTGCAGGGCTTGCTTTTAAGGAGCAGCGCATGACTGCTCCCTTGTCGCTTTCAGCCTGCAGTCACTGAGAGCATCTGGACCTCACCTGCTGCAGTCTTCGGGCAACCTTCTCCACAACAAACTGACTGCTTGTTTGCCATGAGGTTTAGGGCAACTGAAGTGCTCCCCAAGGATGTGTCTTGCTTTGGGGCAAGTGCAGTCTCTGGAGCTGGTTCTCGTCAAATCTTCACCAACACGTAGTGGTATTTTCTTGAAGAGGGAGTCATCAGTGCCTTATGGGTGCTCATGATGATAAGATGATCCAGACAGGCCCAAAAGTGTTAAGAGTTTGACTATAACCTACTGCTTTGTTTTCTAGCTGGAAACCATGGCAACAAGCATAGGACTCCAGCACTGGTGACAGAGAAGCCTGCTCTTGGTGTGGGTTCAAAGACTGACTGGCACCTCCATGGAGATCCAGGAGTCTGGAATGGTTCTCGGTGAGGACACCCACCCACCTGGCAATGAAACAATCCACACTGTGATTCCCTGTCCCTGTCATTAAGGAGAGAGCAAGACAGTGGTGTGACCATCCTTTCTGCAGGCCAGCATCCAGCCTGAGCAGCTGCTCCCAGTTCTAGATTCGTTGTTGCTGCAGTCGGTGATAGTCGGGTGGGGCAGTCCACTGCTGGTCCAACTGTCAGGAGTCTGCAGAGCTTGCGTGGACTGTAGGTTCCTGCTTCGCCAACAAGAGTGCTGGAGCTACAGGCAGCAGGCTGTACAATTGGGTGCCTTGGGCCTTAGGACAGCGCTTCTTCGTTTGTTGAGAATTTGTGGCACACTCTCCCTCCACTGGACTCTTGCTCGGTTGAGCCCAGCACCCAAAAATGGAAGCCAGGGAGTTGCATTTCTGATGAAAAGCACTTGAGGAATTGCCAGGTCCTGTTGACTGCATTGTCTCTGGTGTCCTCTGTTCTCTAGAATGGGAGAACTCCCCCCCCCCCCCCGCAATTTGGGGATTTTAAAATAAAAGTCACAAAGCTGTGCAGGTGTCAGGCCCTGCGGTTTGTACCTGTCGTCTTCCGGCCCCTTGCTAACTTGTCCAGCTAGGCATTGTTGGGCCGTTCTACTTGAAAAGCCAATGCCTGTATAGCGAAATGTGCTGGCTGGCACAGGAAGAAATGGTGAGGAGACAGGGAGTGCAGCGCTTCTGGACAGATGTGTAAGCAGCCTGCCCTGGATATCTGGGTAGCTCAGCAAATAGGCAACCTTTGGCCAGTGACTGTTTGCAGTGGCCCTTGCAAGCTCTCCACCTCTTCATTCCTAACTGACGGGGCTTGCAAGAAGAAAAGTCCTGTTGGATAGATCAAAGGAGGGGGATCCCTGCCTTGCCCAACATAGATCCCCTCCCCCATAAGCAATACAGGAAGCCTATAGGCCTACTGGGCAGTTCACCTCTTGGCAGGTGGCATTTGCAAGGTAGACTGCCTCTGAACATGGGGCCTCCTTTCTGAGCTACCACAGATAAGAGGAAGATCAGCACCTGCTCCTGGCACAGGTTACTCAGAGCACTAGCATTCACCTTGGTACCAGCTCAGGGAGGGAGGCGGGGGGGGGAGCCAGTATTGCCCATCATTTGGCCTGTGGCCGGCTGCATCAACTCTGCCAGCCTCTCAGTCCACCTGGATGGGACCTGTCCTCCACAAGTCACTCCTTGCTCCAGCCAGCCAGCAGCGAGGAGTGGACCCCTCCAGTTGTCATAGAGGTATGGGAGGGGGTCATATGGTGCCTGCCAGTCGTGGTGGGAGGGGAGTGGAAAGGGAAGGGCCCTGGCTGAAGGGGGAGTGGCTGTGGGCACCTGCAGGCTGGTGCTGGGAGGGGCAGGCTCCCTCCAGGTCCGGCCTTCCCCCCCTCCCCGGTCTGTCAGGTCACTGAAGCCTGGTTGCAGAGGGGAGAGCACCTGGTTTGCAAGCAGCTTCCCAGCGCAGAAGCCTTGCGCAGCTCTCTTGGGCTTTGCTGTTGGAGAGCTCTGCTGGGGCCTGGCTGCTGCTTCCCTGCCCCAATGAGGGATGTGCCCAGAGGGTGGCCTGCTGCAAGAGGCCAAATCAGTCCTTGGGGAAGTACTTCCTCCAGCCAGGGGCTTTGCTCAGCCAGAAGGCCACCTGAGCTGCAAGGAGCTGAGCTGGATGCCTCAGTTGAGTGGGGAGGGAGGGTGCAAATGCCGAGGCACTTGTGTGCCTCTGTTGGAGTGGCCTGCCTTCTGCCTCGCACCTTCTGTGCCCCCACCACAGCAGCCTGCCAAATTAGCCATGCCCACAAGCACCCTGTGCCTGTCCTTATGCTGCAGTTCCACTCCCCCTGCAACTGTCTTGCCTCAGGCACCAAGGCAGTGAACAGGTGACCTAGAAGGGCCTACCACACACACTAGAACCCAAGAGATCCAAGGTCCGACTCAGCCTCCCTCCCCTACACAGTCCCATCCTGAGGGCACAAGGGCAGGAGGACAGAACCCCTGTCACCAGGGCAAAGCTTTCCTTGCAGCATGTCAAAGACAGAAAGACATCTGACAGATGACACGTAACATCTTGGCGCGTTAGCTGAGAGGCAGCCAAGTGTCACATGTGCCTGAGGTCTGGTGCACCAGTTACGGCCCAATCCTCTCCAACTGCTGCACCAGTGTTGCAGGAGTGCAGTGTCCATGATATGCTGTACTGGACATGATCCTGGGTGTGGGATATGGGCATTCAAAGCCCGTAAACCAACCGAAGCCCACCATGGAACCAGGAGTCTTCCAGATGCCTGTGAGAGCCACATGGACACACCGCCCAAGGTGCTTGTGCTCATTGGCTCATATGCAAGCAAGCTGTGTGTCCCCAGCAACTGAGGTGTGCATGCGTGGTGGCTGATCAGTGACTGCCCAGTTGTCCAGTCCCTGTAGTGCTTCCCCCGCCGTGCGCCTGTTGTCTTGGGTGCCCCGAAGCAACTGGTGGGCCACTGGGAGATGCAGGAAGCTGGAGCAGGCGGGCCTGCGGCGGGCCTGTTCTGATGCCTCATGTGATGCCTCATGTGCTGCACACTCCCCCCTCCCCCCTCCCTGTTTGCACAGCGCGCCCGGTGTCCACTCGCATCACGGCCTCCTGACCTGCTCTGATCTGCCCCCCCCGGGGGAGGTGCAGGTTTGAGGCACCTGCTGGGCTCAGATCCGGGAGTCTCCCGCTCGAGGCAGACTCCGGGACTGTGTGGGAGGCGCTGCGGGGCTTGCACAAAGCCAGCCACTTCTGCTCTCCAGCGGCCCCTCGGGGCAGAGACTCTGCGGCGCCCCACCAGGGCAGCAGAAGACACCCGGACTGCGCTGGCCATGGTTGCATTGAGATGGCGAAGGTGCGCGGTGCTGGGGAGCTCCCCTTATCCTCACGCGAGGCCGGGCCGCCCCGAGCCCGCGCTGGGAAGAACTTCGGCGGAGTCACCAGGACTGCCCTGTCGGGCTGAGCCCAGCGAGCCACACCCGCCCTTCGGCGGCCGGGACGCCCCTGCGTGCACAGTAAATTTTAATTTCCCTTCTTTGGGTTCCGGCATTATTCCCTCCTTAAATTACAATTTTCCATATTTGCAAGGCTCGTAGCACATGCTAGCAATTTTAAAGACTTGCTTTCCTCAATTTGGAATCTTTCGGGTTTCCTAGCAAGCGCTAGCCTCTCAACCTTAGAGAATTTAAAAACCCTACTTTTTTCTACTCCAGAACGCCCACTGTCTCTAGAGCAGGGGTGCTCACACTTTTTTTTGGCTTGAGAGCTACTTTGAAACCCAGCAAGGCCCGGAGATCTACCAGAGTTTTTTTACAATGTTCACGCCATCATAACATATAACATTTATGTGTACAATGTATGTCGGTGTACCTTGCATGCGGTTGCATGAGCCAATATTGCACAACACAACATAATTAACTATAAACATTTTTGTAATTACTTGAGTTTACTTTGATGACTTGCACTGAAGTGAATCAGCCAAGGATGCATAGTCGGACAGTAGCTGCTGACAGCCAGCCTCAAGCACACTTCCAAATGTTCATCAGTCATGATGGAAAGTTACTTGGACTTAATGATCTTCATGTAGGAAAAGGCTGACTCACATAAATAAGTGGAGCCCTTCCTGCCTCAGGTGCTCTTATATCCCTGAGGGCCCTATTGCCTTCAAGTGGCTGCAGCTGTGCAGCACGCTCTGCTGGATACCCAGGCCTTACCCTTAAAGGGGCCACTGCTGACACCACATCTACCTCTTCACCAGATCTTCCTCTTTTCCAATACAAGTGTGTGTGTGTGGGGGGGGGGGAGCAGATCTCTATACAGACCAGTGCAAAAACAGGGGAAAGGTGTGGGGGAGGGAAGATCTCTATATAGACATCACAGCAAGACCAGTGCAAAACCCCTTGCACACAGAACCAACAGATGGAAGTTGGGGGGGGGCAGATCTCCATACATACCAGTGCAAAAACAGGGGAAAGGTAAGTCAGCCCCAGTAGAGTCAACGGTGCTCACTCCCAGGGATGCGTGGATGGGAGAGAAGCCTGCGATCAACTCATTTTGCCAGGGGCTCACTCCCTGGGACTCACTCCCTGGGCTCCCTGGACTCACTCCCTGGGCTCCCAAGCCTTAGGGTTAGGGTTAGGGTTAGGGTTAGGAAAATATAATTTTTTTTTTTTTAGGAAAATATAATTTTTATTGGGTTAAAACCACCATTCTACAAAAACAAATACAGAGAGGGGAGGTGCCCACTACATAAACTGCGAGCAGAGCTCCCTGGTACACAGCAAATACATAAACAGAGTTAAAATGTTACATTCCCCAAACAGCACCCTCCCCCCCCCAACAAAGTCCCTCCTGGTGCAAGCAAGGGGAAGAAAAAACACAAATACAGCAACACAAAGTTCCATCCTGGCTCAAGTACGTCAACTAAATGGCATTGAAATACAAATTACAAATTACAAAGAGTGACATATATACATATTTACATTGCAAGGTGTACCCTCTAAGTGATGGACAAGTGCACCCCCTGCAGCCAGCCCCACCGCCGCCGCCACTTGTCCCGAGGCAGGACGCCCCGCTCGTAGCTGGCCTGGTCACGGAGCCGGGACAGCACGAAGTCCGTCCATGCCCGGGCCTCGGTGGGCTTCCCGGCCTGCAGCTCCTTGCCCTGCTGGATGGAGAGGGCCAGCAGCACATACAGGTTGACCAGCTGGACTACGGCCCACGGGACGGCTCTGGCGAAGGCTCGGGGCCCGCTCCATGCTCCTGCACCTGCTTGCTCTGCCCCGGAGACCACCGTCTCCCAGACCTGTTTCGCCAGGTCCGGCCAGTCCAGGGCCATGGAGACGCCTTCCCACAGGTGCCGGGCCAGGGCGCACTCGCTGACAAAGTGCGCCACCGTCTCCCGTGGGCGGGGCTGCTCCGCGCAGGCCGGCCGACGGCAGAGCTTGCTGGACTCCACCAGCCAGGGGCTCGTGGCCCCCACCCGCAGCACCTGGAGGAAGGCCTGCCAGCGCAGCTCCCACAGGCTGTGGGGGATCAGCCGGTCCTCGAAGGTGCCCCGGACCGCCTCCGCCTGGAACAGGTAGTCCGAGAGGCGGGCCCGCTTGAGGTGCCGGTGCGCCCGGGCCGTCTCCAGCAGCCCCTCGGTCAGGGCATTGTAAATGGCATGCCAGAGAGCCGCCTCCTCCACCCCGGCGTCAGGCACCTTGCACTGCACTGCGCTCACACCGAACTCCCGGATCCAGCCCGCCGCCTCCTGCCAGTACTCCGGGAGGCCGAGCTGCAGTGTGGCCAAGAGGAGGAAGCCCGTCTCCTCCCCCATCCACCAGCAGCGCCCCCAGGCTGTGCCCTCCAGAACATCGCGCAGCCGGGCCCAGGCCGAGCCACCTTTTGTGACTGCTAGGGGCACGCCCGCCTCCTCCTCCGCCCGCCTCCTCCTCCGCCCGCAGCTGCCGCTGCCACCGGACCACGCCCCTGCAGTTGGCCGCCAGGAAGATGGCCAGGAAGAGCGGGCCCAGAGCCCACAGGGTTAGGGTTAGGGTTAGGTATAAATGATTTTTTTTTTTTTTAGGTATAAATGATTTTTATTGGACTAGCCACCGTCCTACAGCACATAAAAACATGTTACAAGGAATACAAACACAGCCAACAGGGAGGACAAGGTACAAGGCAATGGCATACAAAGCATAAAACACAGAAGCAAATAAACAAACCCCCCTCGGAGAAGTACATCCCTCTGTACAAAACCAGGACAGACCTGGGAACCAAAAGCAGTACATAAGCAATACGTAATGAATACAAAACAGGTATACAAAGAGTTACATCAACAGATACAGAATCAGAAGCGCACAACTATTTACAAACTATGTACAACTATTTACAAAAGGGCATACAGAAAGAGAAACACAGGAGGGAGATGTACAAGAAAACCCCCGTACCCACAGAACGCCCTTACTGCGGGGGTACCTCCACCACCTCGTCCCTGACTCCGTCAGGGGGGGTCAGGAATCCGATGACCCGGACATGCAGACCCATCCCCTGCAGCCCCCATCTTCTCTACCCCCTCCGATGCCAGAGGTGTAGCCCTACGAACACCCTCGCCACCGAGGGGCAGTGATGGCGGCAGGTTGCCCACCTGCGGCGTGGCCATCCCATCCCCATCTGCTGCTGCCCCCTCCGGGGATGGGGCCATCCACAACTGGAGCGGCTCACGAGCCCCCGTCTCCGGCTCCCTGACGGCCTCCTCCCTCGCCGCCTCCGGACCGGGCAGGATACTGCCTTAGGGTTAGGGTTTAGGGTTTAGGGGTTAGGGGTTAGGGGTTAGGGGTTAGGGGTTAGGGTTAGGTATAAATGATTTTTTTTTATTTTTTAGGTATAAGTGATTTTTATTGGACTAGCCACCGTCCTACAGCACATAAAAACATGTTACAAGGAATACAAACACAGCCAACAGGGAGGACAAGGTACAAGGCAATGGCATACAAAGCATAAAACACAGAAGCAAATAAAACAAACCCCCCTCGGAGAAGTACATCCCTCTGTACAAAACCCAGGACAGACCTGGGAAACAAAAGCAGTACATAAGCAATACGTAATGAATGCAAACCAGGTATACAAAGAGTTACATCAACAGATACAGAATCAGAAGTGCACAACTATTTACAACTATGTACAACTATTTACAACAGGGCATACGGAAATAGAAACACAGGAGGGAGATGTACAAGAAAACCCCTGTACCCACAGATCACCCTTACTGCGGGGGCACCTCCATCACCTCATCCCCGACTCCATCAGGGGTGTCAGGAATCCGAGGACCCTGACATGCGAACCCATCGCCTGCGGCCCCCATCTTCTCTACCCCCTCCGATGCCAGAGGTGTAGCCCTACGAACGCCCTTGCCACCGAGGGGCAGTGATGGCAGCGGGTCGCCCACCTGCGGCGTGGCCATTCCATCCCCATCTGCTGCTGCCCCCTCCGGGGACGGGGCCATCCACTACCGGAGCGGCTCACGAGCCTCCGTCTCCGGCACCCTGATGTCCTCCTCCCTCGCCGCCTCCGGACCGGGTGGGATACTGCCGCTCCCCTGCTCCTCCAAATGCATCTCCACCTCTGCAGTGGAATCCGCCTCCTCCACCTGTCTACCCCCTCCTCTGGCCGCGCTGTCACCACCCTCGGCTCCTCCGTATGTAGCTGGGCGCTGTGGACCTCCAGCGGCCCCTTGCGCCGCTTCCGCTGCCGCTTCCCCTTGGGACTCCCCTTCCCGCCAGAGCCACCCATCGGACTCTGAGGAGCATCCGGAGAGTCGGGAGATGCCGGGCCTCCCCAGTGCTTCCCCGCCGGCCGTTTCCGTGCCCGTCGTTGCGGCTGTGGTCGCGGCGACAGCTCATTCTCTGCACCCCCTGCACCGCCGCTCTTCCCCTTGCTCCCCTTGTCCAAGGAAGAGGAGGACCCCTCCTCCTCTGCGGAACCCTTGCCCTCTGTCTCCTGGAGCATGGCATAGCGGGAGCCGGACTGCACCGCCGCTGACATGCCTGTCAGGACCGGAGGCCCTGACACGCTAGGACCCGCTCCTCCTCCTCCGGCACAGGGACCCAGGCGACCCTTCCGGCCGCTGCCCACCACCTGCCATGCCTCCTCACAGCCACCTCCTCCTCCGCTACTTGTCCCCGGACGCGAAGCACCTTAGGGTTAGGGTTAGGAAAATATAATTTTTTTTTTTTAGGCAGTTTAGGCAGTTTATTTGAAAACCCTTCTACAAAACAAAGTACAGACACGGCATGGCCGAAAATATAACACTTCAAATACAGAAACTGAAATGCAGCACTCAATTACGGAGAACACAAAACCCGTCCCCCCCACAGAACAGACACAGAGCCCCCCACATTTCAAAACTTTAACTCTTTATACTTTCAACTTTCAACTTAATACTTTCAACTTTTAAAACTTTTAAAACTTTTCAACTTTTAAAACTTTTTAACTTTTTACATTTTTACACTTTTAAAATACACTTTTAAACTTGATACTAAACTTGAAACTAAACCGTCCCCAGTCCTTTTTGCCCTCTCCCCTACAAAACAATCCAGAACCCCATCTTCATTTCTTCTTCTTTCTCTGGTGTTGAGACTTGATGCATTCTCCATTCAGTCACTAGTCCAGTCTCTGCTGCTGTTGCTGGGCTATTTGCTCAGTTTGGGGCCCAGCAACCAAGTCTCTCAGGTAATGGGGTTCGGGAAGCGACTCAGCCACCTCCAGCGCCACCGCCACCACTCCGCATCCCTCCAATTGTCCTTTTCCCAGAGAGCACAGTTCCGGAGTCTCTGCAGGACAAAGTCCCCCCACGGGGCGGTGGGCGCTCTCCGGCGGACGTCCCGCGCCTCCCGCTCCCTGTGCAGCCCTCGGGCGAGCAGCACATATAGGTTGGTGAGCCTCACCACTGCCCACGGCATGGGCACGCCTGCCGGGCCGCTGCATGCTGGTTCCGCCAGCCCCGCCGTCGTCGCTGCTGCTGTCCTGGTCGCCATCTCTGCCACCGTCTCCGCCGTCTCCGCTGCCTCTGCCGCGTTGGTCTGCTTTTCTGCTGCTGCTGCCGCTGCTGCTGCCTCGGCTCCAGCCCCGAGACAATGGTCTCCCAGTGCTGCTCCTTCAGGGCTGGCCACCGGAGGACTGCCGCCACCGTCCGCCAGAGCCGCTGCGCCGTCGGGCAGTCGGTGACGTAGTGCTGCACGGTCTCCCGCACTGCCCGGCAGCTGGGACACATCTGCCGCTCCCCAGGGAGCCAGGGCTGCATGCTGCCCACCAGGAGGACTTGGTGGTAGGCCCGCCAGCGGAGCTCCCGCAGGCTGAAGGGGATCTCAGCATCGCGCCCGCCGCCGAATGCCTGCTTCTCCGCCTCCCGGTCGAGGCGGTAGCTCGAGATGACGCTGCCCCTCAGCAGCCGCTGGCACCACGCCTGCTGAAGCTCCTCGCCGATGGCCGCGTTGTAGAGTCGCTGCCGCAGCGCCCGCTCCCACCTTTGCTTTGTTTCCTCGTACTGCTGTTGCAACTGCTGCTGCTGCTCTCCCTCTCCGCTCCTTCGGCACTCTGCCGCCGGGATCCGGCATGTGTGGATGACTTTCGCGGCCTCGATCAGGTCTTCTGGCAGAGCAGAGAGGAGGGCAGCAGTGAGGCGGCTCGGCGGCGGCTGCTGCTGTTGTCCCTCTGGCTTCTCCTCTACCGCCCCCCCACCATCGGCATCCCCAGGCGGTCTTGCTCCACATGGCCCCAAAGTCCCGCCACACGGCCTGCTGGCGTCTGGTCATCGTCGTCGTCTCCCTGGTTGGGGCTGCTGCTGCTGCTTTCTCCGCCTCCTCCTTCTCGAACCACCACCTCCTGAAGTTGGCCGCCACGTAGGTGGCCGTCAGCCACGGGAGCAGCACCTTCAACCCCAGGCCGCCCTCCGTCATCGGCCGGTAGAGTTTGGCACGGGCCAGCGGGAAGAAGGGCGTGCCCAGGACGAAGCGCATCGTCTCCTCTGTTACTCTCTGGATGACTGCCTGCAGGGGCGGGTAGATGCCGGCGACAAAGACCGCCCCGGGACACAGTACACGTTGACGTACTGCGCCCGTTGGTAGACGGACGGGCGCCACCCTCGCCACTGGCCCACTTGGAAGCATGTCTTCTCCTCCCACAACTGCCAGTTCTTCTCCCACGCCCCGTCGCCCGGGCTGAACCAGATGCCCAGGACCCGCACGTGCTCGGCCGCCTCCTCCTCCTCGTTTCTGTTGCTGCTGCTGCTGTGGCCCGCTTCCCGCCCTCTCGAGTGACGTCACCCACATGGACATGTGGCCTCTGCCTTGGAGGAGTCGGTACGCCCTGGACTTCTTTTCGTTGATGGCCACTCCCGAGGCACCGGCATAGCGGGCCACGTGTCGCCGCAGGATCTCGAGCTCGCCCGCATCCCTCGCAAAGAAGGTGGCATCGTCCGCGTGTGCTATGAAGGACACTCTGTGCTGCTGCTACTCTCCTCCAAACGATGCCCCTGTGAGGCTGCTGTCTTGCTGGACGTGCTCCAGGAATGGGTCCAGGGCGAGGACGTAGAGGAGCGCCTTAGGGTTAGGGTTAGGGTTAGGGTTAGGGTTAGGAATATAAATTTTTTTTTTTTAGGAATATAAATTTTTATTTATATATAAAACATACTACTTTTGTTTTCGACATCCCGATCGTGAAAAACCGTTACACTGTCGGATTTTTGCAAAACTTCTTTCTAATACATAGAACTTCTGAACTCACCTAATGCTAATACACAAATGTACACTACTACTAGTTCTTGTCTCTTCATTTCTTCATCACTGTCTTCATCTTCTCTTTTCTTGACTTTATCTCTATCTTCATCTTTTCCTTTTTTTGTCTTTATCTTTTAAAATTTATTACTAATATATTACTAATATTGTTTTTAATATTGTTTTTAATACATTACTAATATACTAATATATTACTAATATATAATATATTACCAATATACTACTAATTTACCTATTTGCTAATTTACCAATTTACACAATTACTAAAAGAATAAAAGAATAAAATTCTCAAATACTTAATCACTAAATTACTGAATTAAAAAAAGCTAAATTGCTAACATTTTAACCATACTAATATTTTAATTATACGCAAAGTCTTAGTTACTAAGTGTCTTAATTACTTAGATTTTTACTTATTTTCTTAATTACGTAATTTCTTAACTCCCTGTTATAAAGTTTAAACATTATTATTAAACATTATTAAACCTTATCAACCATTATACATTATTAACCATTATCATTATTATTATTATCATTATTATACATTATGGAACATTATGAAACATCTATTTTCTTCTTTATATATTACTTTATATATTTATACTTTATATATTTTATATATACTTTATATAATACTTTATATATTACTGCAGGTCCTCCGAACTGCTCGCAGCAAAGTCCAACAGACTGCCAGGAGATGTGCTAACGACTACTGGCTCCAGCTCTGTTCCGAGATACAGATAGCAGCTGACACGGGCAACATCAAGGGGATGTATGATGGTATCAAGCAGGCCCTAGGTCCAACACAGAGGAAAATTGCCCCTCTGAAGTCTGCCACAGGCGAGGTCATCCAGGATCGGGCGCAGCAGATGGAACGCTGGGTGCAGCACTACTCTGAGCTATATTCCAGAGAAAATGTAGTCACCGAAGAAGCACTGAACAACATTGAGTGCCTGCCTGTACTGGAAGAGCTTGACAGCGAACCAACCCTAGAAGAACTTCACGTGGCCCTGGACTCCCTTGCCTTTGGCAAGGCACCTGGAAAAGACAGCATCCCTGCTGAAGTCCTAAAATGCTGCAAAGAGATCATTGTCACTGAGCTGCATGAAATCCTCTGTCTCTGCTGGAGAGAAGGTGGAGTACCTCAAGACATGAGGGATGCAAACATCATCACGCTGTACAAGAACAAAGGTGACAGGGGTGACTGCAACAACTACCGCGGCATCTCTCTCCTTAGCGTTGTAGGAAAGCTGTTTGCCCGAGTTGTACTAAAGAGGCTCCAGGTACTTGCAGAGAGCGTCTATCCAGAATCGCAGTGTGGATTCCGAGCCAACAGGTCCACCACTGATATGGTATTCTCCCTTAGACAACTGCAGGAGAAATGCAGGGAACAACGACAGCCACTCTTTATAGCCTTCATAGATCTCACAAAGGCTTTCGACCTGGTCAGCAGAGACGGCCTCTTCAAGATTCTCCCCAAGATTGGATGTCCACCCAGGCTCCTCAGCATCATCAGATCCTTCCACAAGGACATGAAGGGCACTGTTGTCTTCGATGGCTCCACATCAGACCCTTTTGACATCCGAAGCGGAGTGAAGCAGGGCTGTGTTCTTGCACCAACCTTGTTTGGGATTTTCTTCGCTGTCCTGCTGAAGCAGGCCTTTGGAACTGCAACAGAAGGCATCTATCTCCGGACCAGATCAGACGGAAAGCTCTTCAACCTCTCCAGACTGAGAGCAAAATCCAAAGTCCAGCTGAAATGTCTGCGTGACTTCCTCTTTGCCGACGATGCAGCTGTCACTACCCACTCTGCCAAAGATCTCCAGCAGCTCATGGATCGTTTTAGCAAGGCCTGCCAAGATTTTGGACTGACAATCAGCCTGAAGAAAACACAGGTCATGGTTCAGGATGTGGACTCACCTCCCTGCATTACAATCTCTGAGCATGAACTGGAGGTTGTCCATGACTTTGTGTACCTTGGCTCAACGATCTCCGACACTCATTCTCTCGATGCCGAGCTAAACAGGCGCATCGGTAAAGCAGCTACCACGTTTTCCAGACTCACAAAGAGAGTCTGGTCCAACAAGAAGCTGACGGAACATACCAAGATCCAGGTCTACAGAGCTTGCGTCCTGAGTACACTTCTGTACTGCAGCGAGTCATGGACTCTTCGCCCACAACAGGAGAGGAAACTGAGCGCTTTCCACATGCGCTGCCTCCGACGCATCCTCGGCATCACCTGGCAGGACAAAGTTCCAAACAACACAGTCCTGGAACGTGCTGGAATCCCTAGCATGTATTCACTGCTGAAACAGAGACGCCTGCGTTGGCTCGGTCATGTCGTGAGAATGGATGATGGCCGGATCCCAAAGGATCTCCTCTATGGAGAACTCGTGCAAGGAAAGCGCCCTACAGGTAGACCACAGCTGCGATACAAGGACATCTGCAAGAGGGATCTGAAGGCCTTAGGGATGGACCTCAACAAGTGGGAAACCCTGGCCTCTGAGCGGCCCGCTTGGAGGCAGGCTGTGCAGCATGGCCTTTCCCAGTTTGAAGAGACACTTTGCCAACAGTCTGAGGCTAAGAGGCAAAGAAGGAAGGCCCATAGCCAGGGAGACAGACCAGGGACAGACTGCACCTGCTCCCGGTGTGGAAGGGATTGTCACTCCCGGATTGGCCTTTTCAGCCACACTAGACGCTGTGCCAGAACCACCTTTCAGAGCGCGATACCATAGTCTTTCAAGACTGAAGGTTGCCAATACAATTACTTTAAATTATAATTTATCTAATACACAAATACACTAAATAAATGTTATCAATATATTATCAATGTATTTCTATATGTTTCTATATTTCTATATATTTCTATATTTCTACTTTTCTCTACATTTCTACTACTACAATAATCAAATTTCCATGCTTGCAGTTGAAACAGCATCTTCAAATTCAGAACTATCTTCCTTCTCAATAGTCTCTTTTTGATGACTGTCTTCTTTTCCTACCTCCTTCGATAGTATCGAAGGTGTAGCAATACTGGAAGGTTCTGTATCCTTATCCGGAGGTTCCGGATATTTCAAAAGCATAGCCCCGGCAGAGTCCAGTGTCAAATCCTCTTCATCTCCTGCTGTTCTATCAAGATTAGCTACTAAGTCATTCATACTTTTCTCCAAAATGTCTATTTGAGTTTTTGTTTCTGTGATTGTCTTTTCTAAGATATCTCGCTCCCCCTCACTGAGAGAGCCTCGTTTCAGTCTTTTCTGAAATTTTTCTAATTGTTCACATTTGTCCATTTTACTTTCTGCCATGAGGTCAAAGTCTTCCGTAATGCCTTCCTGCTGTTGGAGTAACCGTAGTTTTACATTTTTAGATTTCTTATCTTTTCTTTTCGGAGAACGTTGCTCTTTTGGATGGATTATATTTCCTTCTTCGCCTGACTGTAACACACTACTGTTCTCCTCCTCCATATCCTCTCCTTCATCTATTTGCAATACTTGAAATCTATTTTGGCTGGTCACTGATTCACTTATAAAGGTTGTTTGACGATTACCTTGTTTTTTAATAGAAGCTTCCTCAGCTTCTTGAGACCTACTGGATGTTACCTTAGTCTTGTTCCATTCTTCAGAATCACTGGTTCGTGTTGCCGTCTGTGCCCTCTCATTTTCTCCTTCTTTAGCTCTTTCATTTTCTCCCTCTTTAGCTCTTCTGGCTGCGTCCTGTTTTTCGAACCATTCTCTCTTATTGTAATATGCCTCAGGGCATCTGTAATAAATGTGTCCTGAGGTTTCACATAAATTACAAATGATCCCTCTCTGACACATGGATGCGTCATGCCCTATACTTCCACATCTTGAACACAACGCAATTGAACAAAATCTTCTAATGTGGTCATAACCTCCACAATGGTAACATGCCGGTGGTTGCCCGCTAAACCTGGTAATGCCTCTGTCCGAGCCCAAGAAAAAGTATTTAGGAATAGATGTATTTCCACGCCTCATGGCTATGATCGCATGGTATTCCCCTGTCCAAATTCCATCTTCGTCCATTTTTTTATCAGGACCCATAAGAATGTTAGCGTACCTTGAAATCCAGGTAGCGATGTCCTCGGATGGAATTGTCGTAGTTCTTAAAATAATTGTCAACACTTTAGTATCACCCCGATAAAGGGGAACAATGTCATAGTCCTTTAAAAGCGATTCATTTCTGACCCGAAGGGCCTTGCAGCACAACCAGAATTTCTGATAGGCTCGTTCTGATACCAAACAAAAATCAATTTCTTTTGATCCCGGTAATTGGATAACTGCAACTATTTCTTCCCTTGGGACACTGAGATATTCTTTTACCAAAATCCTAATTAAATATTTCTTTTTACGTTTTTCTGGATCGTCCCCTTTATACGTAAATCTTACCACAAAGCGCTTCTTAGGATTTCTATCATCTGATGCACTTCCGGTAGCAGATTCCCAATAAGCTTCTTCTTCTTCCTCCCGATCTCTCCAGTCAGTTGAGGTACGAGAGGGACGTCTCTTTCCCGTTGCAGTTCTTACATTAGAACCAGTCACATTAGCATACGATCGTCTTTCTCTTAAAGGTACTTCTTTTCCATCAGGGCCTTCTGCTATCGGTTTTTGTTCTTTATCCTTTCTTTGTTCCTTTCTTTGTTCCTCTGTTTGTTCTTGAACTTGAATCATTTTTGGCCTAGCTCCTTGCTTATCATAGTTGTTTTCAATTCCAACATTCGACCCTAAGGAATGTTGATCTGTATCTTGTTCTTGATTTCTTTTATTTGGTATTGATTCAACTAATGTCTTTGATACATCTGTAAAAATTGATGGAGATGATACAGTTACAGGTGAAAAGACACATTTTTGGTACAATATTTGATTCTGGCTGAAATGGTAAGTCTTTCGTCTCTGGTTCCAACACCTTATTTTGTTCACCACTTTCCATTTGTATCTCTTGTTTCAGGATTTTTTGTCTGTGTTTCAAATCATTGATAACACATGTCATGTTGTTTAGAAAAAGGGAAACATCTATACGGCGAGAACCCTCAAATGGAGCTTCTCTAAAGCGCAACTCGATACCTTCCGGAGGATGTTCCCATAACCTTACTAAATTTTGCAGCAGTTTAATCAATTTTGCTTCCTGCAACCAATCCGGTATAGGTTTGGAAGCTGTCCTGGCCTTTCTAAAGACCATCACCTTCTTAACAATTTCAAGCGTTATTGTTTTCGCTCGTATGGGTTCAAGTCCTACCTGTATCAGTGGTACGCCTTGCAGCATTTGTATCATTGGCTCTCCTTGGTGTTCAAGCAAGTCCCACAAAGCATCATGACCCAACTTTGGTAATTTATAGCTGTCATCAACAGGCAAGTCTATGTGAGCTACAATAAAACCCCACAGCCTAACCATATCAAATTCTCCTATTACTGAGGGGTGAATAATATCTTTAATTGCATCTCTAAAATCCTTTTTTAATAATACTTGCCAAGGGTTTTTACTTTCCTTTTCTTTAGTAGCCTTATTCTTTAATTTATTCCCTTTCATTTTGCCCTGTTTTTCTTTCTCTTCATAATCTTGATCTTCCTCACTTTCCCTCTCAGTATAAGGTTCTCCTTCTGAGGCTGTCACAGAACTGTCACTGGGGTAATACATGCTTACCCACTGGACTTCATCGTCTTCCTCAGTCTGCCTGGATTTTTTTGCTCCTTTCATACAAGTTGGGCTCTTATGAAGCTTCCTTTCAGCTTCATCCTTCTTTAATTTTTCATATTGTTCCTGTAAGATCCATGGCGAAGTAGGCCGATGGATCAATTTCACATTGAATTTCTTTTTCTTAAGTTTATTTACAGTTTCTCCTTTGCCCCACATAATTCCCACATTGGGTTTAAGGGGAGAACGATCTCGATCGGCTGAAAGAAAAGCAACTTCTTCTTTAAAATGGGAGACAAGTCCCCCTGTCTGAGTTTCAGAATGAAGCGCCTTTTGGGTCTGGGGCACCTTTAAGGGCGCCTTAGGGTTAGGGTTAGGGTTAGGGTTAGGGTTAGGCAGTTACGGTTAGGCAGTTTAGGCAGTTTAGGCAGTTTATTGGAAAACCCTTCTATAAAGCAAAGTACAGACACGGCATGGCCGAAAATAAAACACTGCACATACAGAAACTGAAATGCAGCACTCAATTACAGAGACCACAAAACGCCTCCCCCCCACAGAACTTACACAGGGCCCCCCACATTTCAAAAACTGTAACTCTTTACACTTAAAACTTTCAACTTTCAACTTTCAACTTAAAACTTTCAACTTTTAAACTTTTAAAACTTTTAAAACTTTTAAAACTTTTTAACTTTTTACACTTTTTACACTTTATACACTTTAAAATTTGATGCTAAACTTGAAACCAAACTGTCCCCAGTCCTTTTTGACCTCCCCCCTACAAAACAATCCAGAACCCCATCTTCATTTCTTCAGTCACTAGTCCAGTCTCTGCTGCTCTGTTGCTGGGCTATTTGCTCAGTTTGGGGCCCAGCAACCCAGTCTCTCAGGTGATGGGGTTCGGGAAGCGACTCAGCCACCACCAGTGCCGCCGCCACCGCTCCGCATCCCTCCGATTGTCCTTTTCCCAGAGAGCACAGTTCCGGAGTCTCTGCAGGACAAAGTCCCCCCACGGGGCGGGCGGTGGGCGCTCTCCGGCAGGCGTCCCGCGCCTCCCGCTCCCTGTGCAGCCCCCGGGCGAGCAGCACGTACAGGTTGGTGAGCCTCACCACGGCCCACGGCACGGGCACGCCCACCGGTCCGCTGCGCACTGGTTCCGCTGGCCCCGCCGTCCTCGCTGCTGCCGTCCTGGTCGCCGTCTCTGCCGCTGTCTCCGCCACCGTCTCCGCCGCGTTGGTCTGCTGTTGCTGCTGCTGCTGCCGCTGCTGCTGCTGCCTCGGCTCCAGCCCTGAGAAAACGGTCTCCCAGTGCTGCTGCTGGAGGGCCGGCCACCAGAGGACAGCCACCACCGTCCGCCAGAGCCGCTGCGCCGTCGGGCAGTCGGCGACATAGTGCTGCACAGTCTCCCGCACTGCCCGGCAGCTGGGACACGTCTGCCGCTCCCCAGGGAGCCAGGGCTGCGTGCCGCCCACCAGGAGGAGTTGGTGGTAGGCTCGCCATCGGAGCTCCCGGAGGCTGAAGGGGATCTCGGCATCGCGCCCGCCGAACGCCTGCTTCTCTGCCTCCCGGTCGAGGCGGTAGCTCGAGATGACGCTGCCCCTCAGCAGCCGCTGGCGCCATGCCTGCCGGAGCTCCTCGCCGATGGCCGCGTCGTAGAGTCGCTGCTGCAGCGCCTGCTCCCGCCTTTGCTGTGTGTCCCCGTACTGCTGTTGCAGTTGCTGCCGCTGCTCTCTCTCTCCGCTCCTTCGGCACTCTGCCGCCGGGATCCGGCACGCGTGGATGACTTTCGCGGCCTCGATCAGGTCTTCCGGCAGAGCGGAGAGGAGGGCGGCCGTGAGGTGGGTCGGCGGCGGCTGCTGCTGTTGTCCCTCTGGCTCCTCCTCGGCCTCCCCCCACCATCGGCGTCCCCAGGCGGTCTTGCTCCACACGGCCCCAAAGTCCCGCCACACGGCCTGCTGGCGTCTGGTCGTCTTTGCCTCCGCGGTCGGGGCTGCTGCTGCTGCTTTCTCCGCCTCCTCCTTCTCGAACCACCACCTCCCGAAGTTGGCCGCCACGTAGGTGGCCGTCAGCCAAGGGAGCAGCGCCTTCAGTCCCAGGCCACCCTCCGTCGTCGGCCGGTAGAGTTCGGCGCGGGCCAGCGGGAAGAAGGGCGTTAGGGTTAGGGTTAGGTTTAGGGTTTAGGGTTAGGGTTCGGGTTAGGGTTAGGGTTAGGGTTAGGAATAAATGATTTTTAGGAATAAATGATTTTTATTGGACAAAGCCACCGTCCTACAGCACGTAAAAACAGGGTTAGGGTTAGGGTTAGGGTTAGGGTTAGGGTTAGGGTTAGGCAGTTTAGGCAGTTTAGGCAGTTTATTGAAAGACCCTTCTACAAATCAAATTACATACACGGCGTTACATTGCCGAAAACTCATCAAAGATACAGATTCAGAAACTTATATATACAGCAACTACCAAACCAGTCCCCCCCACAGAACATACACATGGCCCCCCACAAATGCAACGTAAAACTGTAAACTGTAAACTTTAAACTTTAAACTTTAAACTTTTAACTTTTAACTTTTAACTTTTAACTTTTAACTTTTAACTTTTAACTTTTAACTTTTAACTGTCAACTTGACTTTCAACTGTACACTTTACACTGTAAAAAACTTTACTTTACTTTAATGTTTAAACCTAAGTGTCCCCAGTCCTGTTTGCCCTCCCCCCTACAAAAACACTTCAGAACCCCTCCTTCAGGTCTTTGTCTTCCTCCGTTGTTCAGGTTCAATGCAGGCTTGATCAAGTCTCTGCTGCTGCCGCTGGACTATTTGCACAGTTCGCGGCCCATCAACACAGCCCCTTAGGTGATGGGGTTCGGGAAGCGGCTCAGCCACCGCCTTAGGGTTAGGGTTAGGGTTAGGGTTAGGGTTAGGAAAATATAATTTTTTTTTTAGGAAAATATAATTTTTATTGGGTTAAAACCACCGTTCTACATGTCACAAATACAGAGAGGGGAGATGCCCACTACATAAACTGTGAGCAGAGCTCCCCGGTACAAAACAAATACAGAAACAGAGTTAAAAAGTTACATTCCCCAAAACAGCACCCTCCCCACCCCAACAAAGTCCCTCCTGGTGCAAGCAAGGGGAAAGAAACACAAATGCAGAAACACAAAGAGCCATCCTGGCACAGATACATTGCTAAAGTAACATTGGAAAAACTATGTACAAAAACAGTGGCAGATATACAACTATTTACAGATATGTACATTTCAAAAAGGCCCCTCTATGTGATGGGCGGGTGCACCCCCTGCAGCCAGCCCCACCGCCGCCGCCACTTGTCCCGAGGCAGGACGCCCCGCTCGTAGCCGGCCTGGTCGCGGAGTCGGGACAGCACGAAGTCCGTCCACGCCCGGGCCTCGGTGGGCTTCCCGCCCTGCAGCTCCTTGCCCCGCTGGATGGAGATGGCGAGCAGGACAAAGAGGTTGACCAGCCGGACCACGGCCCACGGGACGGCTCTGGCGAAGGCCCGGGGCCCGCTCCACGCTCCCGCACCTGCTGCTGGCTCGGCCCCGGAGACCACCGTCTCCCAGCCCTGCTCCGCCAGGCTCGGCCAGTCCAGGGCCCGGGAGACGCCCTCCCACAGGCACCGGGCCGGGGCGCACTCACTGACAAAGTGCGCCACCGTCTCTTGTGGGAGGGGCTGCTCCGAGCAGGCCGGCTGTCGGCAGAGCTTGCTGGACTCCACCAGCCAGGGGCTCGTGGCCCCCACCCGCAGCACCTGGTGGAAGGCCCGCCAGCGCAGCTCCCACAGGCTGTGGGGGATCAGCCGGTCCCCGAAGGTGCCCCGGACCGCCTCCGCCTGGAAGAGGTAGTCCGAGAGGCGGGCCCGCTTGAGGCGCCGGTGCGCCCTGGCCGTCTCCAGCAGCCCCTCGGTCAGGGCGTTGTAGATGGCACGCCGGAGAGCCGCCTCCTCCACCCCGGCGTCCGGCCCCTTGCACTGTGCCGCGCTCACCCCGAACTCCCGGATCCAGCCCGCCGCCTCCTGCCAGTACTCTGGGAGGCCCAGCCGCAGTGCGGCCGAGAGGCGGAAGCCCGTCTCCTGCCCCGTCCACCAGCGGCGCCCCCAGGCCGTGCCCTCGAGCACGTCGCGCAGACGGGCCCAGGCCGAGCCGCCCTTTGTGACGGCTAGGGGCACGCCCGCCTCCTCCTCGGCCTGCAGCCGCAGCTGCCACCGCACCACGCCCCCGCAGTTGGCCGCCAGGAAGACGGCCAGGAAGAGCGGGCCCAGTGCCCGCAGGCCCAGGCCGCCCTCGGCCACCCGCCCGTAGGCGGTGGCCCGCGCCAGGGGGAAGAACTTGGTGCCCCACAGGAACGCAAAGACCCGCCCCGTCACGCCGTCCAGGAGGCGCTTGGGCAGAGGGAACACCGCGGCCAGGCTGGTGGCCATCGGGGCGCAATAGGTGTTCACGTAGCGCACCCGCTGGTACAGGCCCAGGCGCCAGGGCTGCCACAGCCGCAGCTTGGCCTCCACCTTCTCCTCCCAGGCCCGCCAGTTGGCCTCCCAGCCCCGGCCGCGCAGGCTGAAGTGCACGCCCAGGATGGGGACCGTCTCCGCCTCCTCGCCCGCTGCTGCCTGGGCACCTTCCTCCTCCCACAGCGAGGCCATGGAGCGGAGCCCCACCGATTCCGCCCGGGATCGGAGGACGTAGCTCCGGGACTTGTCCGGGTTGATGGCCGCCCCGGACACGGCCTCGTATGCCCGGATCTGCTCCCGGACCGCCTGCAGCTCCCCAGAGGTCCGCACCAGCAGCGAGACGTCGTCGGCGTGGGCCACGACCTTCACGGGCCCCTCGCCGCTGCCCCCGGACAGGTCGATGCCCCCGATCCGCCCGTCCCGCTGGATGCGCACCAGCAGCGGGTCCAGCGCCAGCACGTACAGCAGGGCGCTTAGCGGGCAGCCCTGCCGGATGCCCGAGCGCAGGAAGACCGGCTCCCCCGGGTGCCCGTTCACCCACGGGGTGACGCTGGCCTGGCGGTACAGGGTGCGCAGGTACCCCACGAAGGCCTCGGGGACGCCCTTGCTGACCAGCACCTGCTCCAGGTAGGCCCGGTCGACCCGGTCGAAGGCCTTCGACTGGTCGACCTGCAGGACCGCCCCGCCCCACACGCCCGCCCGGGTGGCCTGGAAGACCTCCCGCAGCACGATCAGCGAGTCCACCATCCGCCGCCCCGGGACCGCGCTGGTCTGCGTCCCGTGGACCAGCTTGGGCGACACCCTCGCCAGGCGGGTGTTGAGCACCTTGGCGAGGATGCGGTAGTCCACGTTGGTCAGCGTGATGGGACGCCAGTTGGTGACCAGCGTGGGGTCCCCTCCCTTGTACAGGAAGGTGAACGCCCCCCCGAAGAACGCCCCGCTGAAGCTGCTCTCACCCGACAGGGCCTCGTTGAAGGCCTCTGTCATCGGCTGGGCCAGGTGCTGCTGGAAGGCCTTGTAGAAGGCGTAGCCCAGGCCGTCCGGGCCAGGCGCCGAGGCCTCTCGGCCCCGCCGGATGGCCTCCAGCACCTCCTCCACCGTCACCGGACGGGTCAGGCCCTCCTCCTCCTCCGCTGTGAGCCGGTCCCGCTCCTCGGGCAGGGCGTCCCGCAAGAAGGCCCGCACGGCCTCCGGGTCCTGCCCCTTGCCCCCGTAGAGCGCCTGATAGTGTCGGTGCAGGACCGACAGCATGCCCTCCGGGGTGGTGCGCAGCTGCCCGCTCTCCGCCTCCCGCAGGCCCTCCATGGGCTGCTGGGGCGCCCGCACCCGCCGGCTCCGCTCCCACTCGTCGCGCTCGACCACCGGCCCCTTGGCGCGGCATCGCTGCCGCTGCCGCCGGCGCTCGCGCCGCTTGCGGTGGAAGGCCTGGACGACGTCGCCGTCCCGCGCCAGCTTCTCCCGGTCCCAGGCCAGGCCCTGGTTGATGCGCTGGTGGGCGGCCAGGAACCCGTTCAGCGCCCGGTGGTACTCCGCCAGGTCCCGGCGGTAGGCCCGCGCGGTCAGCGCCTGGCACCGGCTCCGCACCTCCCCCTTCAGGCTCTCCCACCAGGCCGTGAGCCGGCAGGGCTCGTGCGCCAGCCGGGTCTTGGCGGATACGATGGCCGCCTCCAGCACGTCCCGCAGCTCCTGCTCCCGCAGCAGGTGCGGGTGCAGCCGCCAACGCGGCCGCCCGCGGGGCGGCAGGCGCCCCGCCGCCAGGCGACAGGCCAGCAGGCTGTGGTCCGACCACGGCGTCAGGCGCAGCTGGCACTCCCGCACCTCCCAGAAGGCCTCCGCCCACACCCGGTCCAGCCGGCTGGCCACGCTGGGGTGGTAATAGGTGAAGCGGCCCTCCCGCCGCTCCGGGCAGTTGGCTTGGAAGGTGTGCCTGCAGTGCGTGGGGAAGAATCCCAGATGGTTCTCCGCCTGCAGGGCTGCGTCCACGAGGCCGAGCTCGCCCTCCAGGAGCTGCTGCAAGCTCCTTTCCTCCGGGGTCAGGGGGGCCGGGGCTGGCGCCGCCCCGGGATGCAGCGACACCCGGTCCTGCTCCCGGGCCCGGTTGTTGAAGTCCCCTGCTACCAGCAGCGACCGCTGGGTCGCCACCGCGTGGTCCCGCAGGCGCGTCCACAGGCTCTTGCGGAGCCCGGTCCGCTGGGGGCCGTAGACGGCGCAGAGCCGGAAACGCCGCTCCTCCGGCTCGCCGGACTCGGAGATGCCGGACAGGTTAAAATCCAGCAGGGCCAAGTGCCCCGGCGTCACCTCCACCCAGCGCTTGACGGTCAGGCCCTTCCGGGCCCGCACCAGCACCGCCACCCCGCCTGTCCCTTCCGGGGTGAAGGACCAGAAGGACGGGCCGCCCCGCCAGCGCCGCTGAGCACTGCTGCGCTCCTCCTCTCCCCGAAAGTGCAGCTCCTGCAGCACGATCAGGTCGAGGTCCAGGCGGTCGAGCGCCGCCAGGATCTCCCCCCGCCTCTCTTCCTGCCTCAAGCCCCTGGCGTTCCAGGTGGCTAAGTTTAGCCTCCAGGCTGGACCCCCTTGGCTCTCCATTTGGATAGCGCAATAAAGTGGGGTTGGGTCCCAAAACAAAGGATCGACGGTACAAACGAAAAACGCTTAAGTCAGCTGCAAAGGACTCCCAACGAACAGAAATCACGATAAATACATAAGAACACAAACTGAAAACTGGCTTCACTCAGCCGCCGCCCCAGCGTGCGGTGCACCCGGTGCAGGTCCACCCTCCTGCTGCTGCTGCTCTCCGCTCGGAGAGGGGTCCGGAGCCGCCGACTGGCACTCCATCTCCTCCCCGGCGTCCTCCTCTACCCCCCCCAGGCTCGCGTCTGGGGGTGTAGCAATACCAATGAGGGGGTGGGTGGGGTCCGTCTCGGTGCCCCCGCCGCCCGGCCCTTCCCCAGGGTCCCCCTCCTCCGGCCGCCACTCCGGAGAGAGCGCCAGTTGCAGGCACTGGTCGCTCGTCTCCATCTCATGGGACGACGGGTCCCCCTCTCCCTCATTGCCCTGCTCCACTGCCATGCGTTGCGCAGTGCCAGCCTCCGTTGTTCCTCCCGGTGTGTCGGGTGCCCTCTCCGCCTGGACCACAAGGGCCGGACCCTGTTCCTGCTCCGCCTCGGGGTTGGGCGAAGCCTTCCGAGGCTTCTTGCGCCTCTCCTTGGGGCTCTCCCGCACCTTGCCCTCCTCCGCGTCCCCGGGGGACTCCGGACCCGCCTTGTCACCCCTCCGCTTGCGAGAGCTGCGCCTTAGGGTTAGGGTTAGGGTTAGGGTTAGGGTTAGGGTTAGGGTTAGGGTTAGGGTTAGGGTTAGGCAGTTTAGGCAGTTTAGGCAGTTTAGGCAGTTTATTGGAAAACCCTTCTACAAATCAAATTACAGACACGGCATGGCCGAAATGATAACACTTCACATACAGAAACTGAAATGCAGCACTCAATTACAGAGACCATAAAACCCCTCCCCCCCACAGAACATACACAGGGTCCCCCACATTTCAATAAACTTTAAATCTTTACACTTTCAACTTAAAGCTTTTAACTTTCAACATTTAAAACATTTAAAACTTTTCAACTTTTAACTTTTAAAACTTTTCAACTTTTCAACTTTTCAACTTTTCAACTTTTCACACTTTATACACTTTATACACTTTATACACTTTATACACTTTTTACTCTTTTAAACTTGACACTAAACTGTCCCCAGTCCTTTTTGCCCTCCCCCCTACAAAACAATCAAGAACCCCATCTTCCTTTCTTCAGTTACTAGTCTGGACTCTGCTGCTGTTGCTGGGCTATTTGCTCAGTTCGGGGCCCAGCAACCAAGTCTTTCAGGTGATGGGGTTCGGGAAGCGACTCAGCCACCGCCAGCGCCGCCTCCACCGCTCCGCATCCCTCCGATTGTCCTTTTCCCACAGCGCACAGTTCCTGAGTCTCTGCAGGACAAAGTCCCCCCACGGGGCGGTGGGCGCTCGCCGCCGGGCGTCCCGCGCCTCCCGCTCCCTGTGCAGCCCCCGGGCGAGCAGCACGTACAGGTTGGTGAGCCGCACCACGGCCCACGGCACGGGCACGCCCGCAGGTCCGCTGCGTGCTGGTTCCGCCGGCCCCGCCGTCGTCTCTGCCGCCGTCACCGCCGCCGTCTCCGCTGTCTCCGCCGCTGTCTCTGCCGCCGTCACCGCCGCCGTCTCCGTCTCCGCCACTGCCTCTGCCGCGTTGGTCCGTTGTTGCTGCTGCTGCCGCCGCCGCTGCTGCTGCCTCGGCTCCAGCCCCGAGACGACGGTCTCCCAGTGCTGCTGCTGGAGGGCCGGCCACCGGAGGACGGCCGCCACCGTCCGCCAGAGCCGCTGCGCCGTCGGGCAGTCGGCGACGTAGTGCTGCACGGTCTCCCGCACTGCCCGGCAGCTGGGACACGTCTGCCGCTCCCCAGGGAGCCAGGGCTGCGTGCCGCCCACCAGGAGGACTTGGTGGTAGGCCCGCCAGCGGAGCTCCCGCAGGCTGAAGGGGATCTCGGTGTCACGCCCGCCGCCGAACGCCTGCTTCTCCGCCTCCCGGTCGAGGCGGTAGCTCGAGATGACGCTGCCCCTCAGCAGCCGCTGGCGCCACGCCTGCCGGAGCTCCTCGCCGATGGCCGCGTCGTAGAGGCGCTGCCGCAGCTCCCTCTCCCGCCTTTGCTGCGTGTCCACGTACTGCTGTCGCAGTTGCTGCCGCTGCTCTCCCTCTCCGCTCCTTCGGCACTCTGCTGCCTGGATCCGGCACGCGTGGATGACTTTCGCGGCCTCGATCAGGTCTTCCGGCAGAGCGGAGAGGAGGGCGGCCGTGAGGCGGCTCGGCGGCGGCTGCTGCTGCTGTCCCTCCGGCTCCTCCTCCGCCGCCCCCCACCATCGGCGTCCCCAGGCGGTCTTGCTCCACACGGCCCCAAAGTCCCGCCACACGGCCTGCTGGCGTCTGGTCGTCGTTGCCGCCGCGGTCGGGGCTGCTGCTGCCGCTGTCGCCGCCTCCTCCTTCTCGAACCACCACCTCCCGAAGTTGGCCGCCACGTAGGTGGCCGTCAGCCACGGGAGCAGCGCCTTCAGCCCCAGGCCGCCCTCCGTCGTCGGCCGGTAGAGCTCGGCGCGGGCCAGCGGGAAGAAGGGCGTGCCCAGGACGAAGCGCATCGTCTCCTCGGTGACTCTACGGATGACGGCCTGCGGGGGCGGGTAGACGCCGGCGACAAAGACCGCCCCCGGGACGCAGTACACGTTGACGTACTGCGCCCGTTGGTAGACTGACAGGCGCCACCCTCGCCACCGGCCCACTTGGAAGCGCGTCTTCTCCTCCCACAGCTGCCAGTTCTTCTCCCACGCCCCGTCGCCCGGGCCGAACCAGATGCCCAGGACCCGCACGTGCTCGGCCGCCTCCTCCTCCTCGTCTCTCTGTTGCTGCTGCTGCTGCTGCTGGGGCCCGCTTCCCGCCCTCTCGAGCGACGTCACCCGCATGGTCTTGTGGCCTCTGCCTCGGAGGAGTCGGTACGCCCGGGACTTCTTTTCGTTGACGGCCGCTCCCGAGGCGCCGGCGTAGCGGGCCACGTGTCGCCGCAGGATCTCGAGCTCGCCCGCGTCCCTCGCGAAGAAGGTGGCGTCGTCCGCGTGGGCTATGAAGGACACTCTGTGCTGCTGCTCTCCTCCTCCGAACGACGCCCCCGTCAGGCTGCGGTCTTGCTGGACGTGCTCCAGGAACGGGTCCAGGGCGAGGACGTAGAGGAGCGGGCTGAGCGGGCAGCCCTGCCGCAGGCCCTGCGTCTGCCGGATCTCTGCCCCCTCGTAGCCGTTCACGCGGGGTACGACGTGCGCCTCTTGATATAGCAGCTGGAGCCAGCCGACGAACCGGTCCGGGACGCCTTTGCGGCGCATCGCCTCCCACAGGTAGGGCCGGTGCACGCGGTCGAAGGCCTTCGACTGGTCCAGGGCCACCAGCCAGCCGCCCCACTCGCCTCGCCGCGCCCTGGTGAACAGCTGCCTCAGGATCAGCAGGGAGTCCCGCATCCGGCGCCCCGGGACCGCCGAGGTCTGGCCTTCCACCACCCAGCGGTGCGCCTGCGCTGCCAGGCGGTTGTTGAGGACCCGTGCCCAGATGCGGTAGTCCACGTTACTGATGTTTATAGGACGCCAGTTGGAAAGGAGGCACGGGTCCCCCACGTCCTTGTAGATGAGGTGCAGCAGGCCGCCGTAGAAGGTTCTGCTGAAGCGGCCGCGCCCCTCCAGCGCCGCGTTGAAGGCCTCCGCGAGCGGCTCCGCCAGCAGGTCTTTGAAGCGCTGGTAGAAGGCGTAGCCCAGCCCGTCCGGCCCCGGCGCTGACTCCGCCCGGCCCTGGGTGATGGCCCTCCCGACCTCCTCCGCGGAGATGGGCGCCAGCAGCTCCTGCTCCTCCTCCTCCGGCAGCTCTGTCCTCCGGAGACCACCCACGTAGTCCCGCACGGTCGCCTCCTCGATCCGCCGGCCGTCGAACAGCGCCTGGAAGTGGTCGCGGATGATGCGCAGCATGCCGCCCACGCTGCGGTCCGGGTCCCGCTGCGGGTCCGGGCGCAGGCCGTCCAGGCTCCGCGGCGGCCTCCGGCCCAGCTTGGCCTTCTGCCAGTCCGCCGCCTCCAGCGGCGGCCCCGTGCTCCGGGCGCCTTCCCGCCGCTGCCGCCGCTCCCGTTTCTCCTGCAGGTACTCTTTGATGACTCGCTCGTCCCTCCGCAGCCGCTCTGGGTCGTGGGCGCGCCCCTCGTTCGCGCTGACGTGTGCCTGCAGGAAGCCCGCCACGGCTCGCTGGTACTTCGCCAAGTCCCGGCGGTAGGTGCGTCCCGTCAGCGCCCGGCAGCGCCGGCCGATGTCAGGCTTGAGGCGCTCCCACCAGCCGATCGGGTCCGTCCGTCGTTCCTCTTGCAGTGCCCTCCGCGCGTGGAGGAGCGTCTCCAGCTCCTGGGCGTACTCCTGCTGCCGCAGCTGCCGGGGGTCCAGGCGCCAGCGGGCCGCTCGGCGCCCCTCGCCTTCTCCTCCTCCTCCCACGGTGACCAGGGTGGCCTGCAGCGCGGCGTGGTCCGACCACGGGGTGATCAGGATCCGGACAGACCCCGCCTCCCACTCCGGCCCCGCGTAGATCCTGTCCAGCCGGCTGGCTCCCGTCGTCGGGTGGTAGTAAGTGTAGCCCGCTCGGTTGCCGTCCAGCCGCTCCCTCCCGTAGGTCGCCTCGTAGGTGCGGCGGCTGCTCATCGGGTGGAATTCCAAGCGGATGAGGTCGGGCGCGCTCGCTGCCTGGTCCCTCAGCCCTTTGTTCTCCAAAAAGTCCCGCAGCGACCTCTCCTCCGGCGTCAGGGGCGGAGGCTGCGGAGGGGCGGTCGTTTGGCTCCGCAGCAGGGACCCCGTCCGGTCCTCGGGGCGGGCGCGGTTGTTGAAGTCCCCCGCGACGATCAGGGGCCGCGCCGTGTCCGTCGCAAAGTCCTTCAGCCGCGCCCAGAGGCGTCTCCGGCCCTCGAGCCGCACGGGCGCGTACAGCGCGCAGAGTCTCAGCGGCGTTCCTCCCGTGGGCAGGGGCGGCGGCGGGCCCGAGCCGCCCCCTCCTCTTCCCGGCTGGAGCAGCAGGTCCGCGATCACCAGGTGGCCGGGCTCGACGGCGAACCAGGACTGGATCTTCACCTCGCTCCTCCAGCGGGCGAGCACTGCCACGCCGCCTTGCCCGTCGGCACGGTAGGACCAGAGGGAGGGCCCCCAGGTCCACTCTCGCTGGGCGGCCGCTCGGTCGCGCTCATCCTTCAGGTGCGTCTCTTGCAGCACCACCAAGTCGTAGGCCAGCGCGCCCAGGTAGCTCAGGATCTCCCGCCGGCGGCCCGGCTGACGCAGGCCTCGCACGTTCCAGGTGGCGACGGTCAGTCGGTGGGAGAATGTCGCTGCTGATGGCGGACTCGGGTTCGCGAACGGGGGTTGAAGACTGTACGGCTGGGGAAGGTCTCTTTGCTGTTGGGAACTCTCCATGATTTTTTCACTGGACTAGGGGGGTGTTGAGAGGGGCTTTAACAAGCTGCTCCGCTCTCTCCGCTGCCGGCTCCTTCCGTGGCTACTGCCGCCGTCTCCGTCGCCTCCTCGGCGACGATGTCTGCTGATTTTTTGTCCGTCTCCCGTGAGGATGCCTCTGCGACCACATCCTCTCCGGGCACGGCAATACTTTGGGGGTCCGGTTCTTGGTTGCCGCCCTCTCCTCCCGGGTCTTCGGCTTCCCGGGAGTCCGTCTCATCCTGCTCCCCGACCCTGCCTTCCTCCGGCCTCTCTTGGCTCGGTGTTTCTGACACCTCGGTCGGGGTCCGTTGCGGCGACGGCGACAGCATCAGCAGCGGGGAGAGCGGCGGCGGCGACTCGGGGCACGGCGCTTGTGGTGGCGTCGGCTCCTGTGGCGGGGGCCCCCTTTCTCCGGGCTCCGGCTCCTTTCTGACCTTCTTTTTCCCACTCACTTTCACTGTGGTCGTTCCCGTTTGCTCCTTTGCCTTTTCCCTCCTTTGCGACCTCTCCTCCCGGACGTCCTCCATACTCCTTCCGCTCGGGCCTTCTCCCGCCTCGGAGGAGGCCGAGTTGGTCAGCTCCCCTTCCTTGGTCCTTTTCCGCGTCTGGCTGTGTTCTTTTGGCGGGCAACTCCCTCCGCTCTCCTCTCCCCTCTCCGCCTGGCTTCTCCTCTGCGCCCTCTCTTGCTCCCTCCTCCTCCGTCGCCGTTGTCTACTGTTGGGGGCCTGTTCTGCTCTCCTCTCTCTCTCCTCCTCCTCCTCCTCCTCCTCTGTGTCTCCCCGTTGCTGTTGTTGCTGCTCCTTCCTCCGCTCTTCCCTCCGGTCTTTCTCGCTCCGGCGCTCCCCCCTTGGTTGGCTACGGGGAGCGGACTCCGAGCCTGCGCTTCCGCCCGCGACATTTTGTCGCCGTCCTCGGGCTGCTCCTCCTCCGCCCTCCGCGGCCGTCTGTCTCTTCCACTCCTCGAGCAGCTTCTCTCGGGCCTCCGCCTCCTGGGCTCTCCGCCACTCCCTCTCGAATGCTTCCGGAAACCTCTTGTTCAGTTCGGATTCCGGGCAAAAGCGGTACGGGTGCCCGCACTGGCCGCAGAGGCTGCAGGTGACTGGTCGCGTGCACCTCCACGTGCGGTGGCCCCGGACCCCGCACTTGGAGCACAGTTCCGAGGCGCACGTGGCGCGGAGGTGGTCGAAGGCGCCGCAGAGGTAGCACGCCGGAGGCTGCCCGCTGTAGCGCGTGATGGCCCGGTCCGCCCCCATGAAGAAGAACTTGGGCAAGTGCCTCAGGAGGCCCGTCGCGGGGTTCCTCTCCAGCGCCGCGATGGCACGGTACTCGCCCGTCCACACGCCCCACTCGTCCCTCTTCTTCTGCGGCGCCTGCAGCACTCGGCAGTGCCTCTGGAGCCAGTAGTTGATGTCCTCCTCGGGCACCGCCGTCGTGCGCAGGATGATGGTCACCACTTTGGTCTCTCCGCGGTAGAGGGGCACCAGCGTCACTCCCCGCAAAAAGCTCTCGTCTTCCTGGAGCGCGGCTTTGCACCGCTCCCAGAAGGAGAGGTAGGCCCCTTCGGAGGTGAAGCAGATGTCGATCTCGGGGATAGCCTGCGGGCTGATGACCGCCAGAATGTCCTCGTCCACGTCCATCCCCAAGGTCTTCATCAGCAGGTCTCGCACCACCCATTCCCTCGTGAAGGTCTCGCTGTCGCGGTGTCCCGGTCGGGCCCGCAGGCGGACGACGTACCGCTGGCGGTGGTCCCTCTCTTCTGGCCGCTCTCGGAAGAACTCCTGCAGGAAGACGTCGTCCTCCCAGATGTCCAGCTCGGCTTGGAGCTGGGCTCGACGACGCTCCTCCTCGGTCCTCCCTCCGCGTCTCCCCTCTGCTGCCCGCGCTGCTGATGCCGCCGCTCCTGGGCCCCCGCCACTGGGCCTTTGCGCCACCGCCGCCGCCGCCGCCGCCGCGGCGTAGGACAACCCTGGTCGCGCTGTCGCGGGTCCTCCCGTCCTTGTTGTTCTCCGCCTCGGGCTCGGCGTCCTTCGCAAGGGGCTGCGGGACCTGCTGCGGCTCCTTCTGGTGTCGCGGGCCGTCTCTCTCCTTTCTGGCCTCGCGTGTTCCCTCCTGCCCGCCCCTTCCACCTCGGGTTCGTTCGCACCGCTTCCTCCTGGCGACGACTCTTTCGCCAGCGCCAGATTTTCCCTTGACTCCCCGTCAGCATCCGGAAACAACTCCTGCGACTGTGGCATCGTCGTTGTCTCCATCTGCTCCTCCCCCTCTTCCGCTGGTGCTCGTCGCCGCGCTGCTCTCTCTCGACTCCGCAGCACCTCCGCCACCTCCGGACCCTCGCGGCTCCTGCTCCTGCTCCGGTCCGCCTGCAACGGGAGGTTCCCGGCACGGAGGAGGAGAGCGTCCGCCCGCCTCGTCCCTCTCCGTTCCCAACTCTCCCTCTGTGGCATTGGGTCCGGGTCCGGGCTGGCCTGCTGGCTTTGGCTCCGGTCACCCTTCCCCGCTCCCCCTTCCTCGCCCCTCCGCTGCTCCTGCTCCTCTCCACATGCTTCCCTCTCCTGTTCTGTGGCCGGACCCCCATTTTCCCCTTGCGGTCGGGCCCCTCTCCGGTCCTGCTGCGAGCCCTGCATGCGCGGGTCTGACGTTTGCTCCCCATCTGGCCCCGGGCTCAACCCTCCCCGCACAGGTCCTGGCCTGCTGTCCTTCTCGGGTCGCCGTCTCCTCTCCCGCTCCCGGCCCCTCCGTTCGGAGGCTTCCTGCTCCTCGACCTCCTCTCTGCCCTCCTCCTCCATCCTTTCTTCTTCTGTGGCTTCCTCCCTCTCCCCTACCGCCGCACGAGTCTCACCCGGTTTGGGGGGTGCCTCCGCAGAAGCCACCCCCCGCTGCGTTGTCAGGGCCTCCGGGTGAGGTGTCCGGTTGCGCCGTCTAGTCCGCCTCCCCGCATCGTCTGCGCTGGCGCTGCGCCCGCCGCCCTCCGGCACCCTCTGTTTCCGGAAGAGAGCGGCCGCCGCCTCCGTCCCGCTGTCGGCATCGGAAGAGGCGGTCGAGCTCCGACTCCGACTCCGAGTCCGGGGTCCCCTCTCCTCCTCCTCCGCTTCCTTTCGGCGCCTCCTCTGGTCGAGGACTTGGACCACGAGGTTGAGCCACTCCACGAGCTGGAGGGCCCCCACTGGCTGGCGACCTCCTTGCGCCATCGGTCCCCCTTGACACAACGGGGGTCTGACCTCGTCTTCCCCGCTCCTTCCCTCCAGCTCCGCCGCCCACCCTTGCTCTTTCCAGTGGTTGGCGAGAATCAGCAGCAGGTTGCTCATTCCCTTCTCCCTCAACCAGTCTGGCCACTTCACTCTCTGGTGTTGGAATGGGCGGAAGGAGACCGCTCTCTTGAGCAGCCTCAGAGTCCACGCTCGCCGTTCCGCTAGCTGCTCCAGGGGACCGTCCTGCCGCCCCATCATCGCCTCTAGCATCTCGTCCTTCCCCCTCGTCAGCTGGTCCAGCGTCCCTTGCTGGCTCAGCTTGGACTCGTCCTTGGTCTTCCAGTTCCCTTCATCGGGGAGTATGAGGCTGGCGACCAGGTGGGCCCACAGAACCGCCAGGTCCCGCTCTTGGTAGGGGGGTTCTGACAGCTCCACCACCACTTGCTGCCAGCCGTGCTGCAACGGACTCTCCCTTTGACTCCCTCTTTGTAGCCCTAGCATTGTGTCCTGGGCTGCCATCACTCTCACTCTGAGTCCCTCTATAAAGTCCGTGACTTCTGGCTCCCCTGCCATTGTCCCGGACAATTCTTCTCTCAGCCACTCTCTGGGACCTGGAGTGCCCTCTGTGTACTGCTGAGAGTGTCCTTCCCCATCCTGATGCAGCCCTGTCCCCTCTTGCCCCCTTAGAGATGGCTCTCCCATCTCCTGCTGCTTGCTGGAGGAGTTTGACCCTGTCCCTTTAAGGGCTTTCCCTCCAACTTCTGAGTGGGTTGGGGGCTCCTGTTCTTTCTGCCCTCTCCCCCTTTGTTCCTCCTCTCCCCCCTTCTGGGTCTGCAGTGGAAGGGGGTTCCTTCTTTCATCCCCCTGCTCTTGCTCCTCACCTTCCATTTCTCTCTGTTGTTGCTCACTGTTCTTGCTTTGCTGCTCCTTGCCAGCTGAAGCTGCTAATTGCCTGGCTCCTGCAGTTTGTTGCAGAGCAGGCTCCTGGGATCCTTTCTTTGGACCTCCTGGGTCCATTTTTTGGTCCCCCCCGGTGGGGATACCACCAAAGGGGGCCCCTAACCTTCCTACAACTGGGTCCACACAAAAAACTTCAAAACAATCACTCAAAACAACTGAAAAATGCCTTAGGGTTAGGGTTAGGGTTAGGGTTAGGGTTAGGGTTAGGGTTAGGGTTAGGGTTAGGGTTAGGGTTAGGGTTAGGGTTAGGGTTAGGGTTAGGGTTAGGGTTAGGGTTAGGGTTAGGGTTAGGGTTAGGAAAATATAATTTTTTTTTTTTTTTTTTTTTTTTTTTAGGAAAATATAATTTTTATTGGGTTAAAACCACCGTTCTACAAAACACAAATACAGAGAGGGGAGATGCCCACTACATAAACTGTGAGCAGAGCTCCCCGGTACAAAGCAAATACAGAAACAGAGTTAAAAATTTACATTCCCCAAAACAGCACCCTCCCCACCCCAACAAAGTCCCTCCTGGTGCAAGCAAGGGGAAAGAAACACAAATGCAGAAACACAAAGAGCCATCCTGGCACAGATACATTGCTAAAGTAACATTGGAAAAACTATGTACAAAAACAGCGGCAGATATACAACTATTTACAGATATGGACATTTCAAAAAGTCCCCTCTATGTGATGGGCGGGTGCACCCCCTGCAGCCAGCCCCACCGCCGCCGCCACTTGTCCCGAGGCAGGACGCCCCGCTCGTAGCCGGCCTGGTCGCGGAGTCGGGACACCACGAAGTCCGTCCACGCCCGGGCCTCGGTGGGCTTCCCGCCCTGCAGCTCCTTGCCCCGCTGGATGGAGAGGGCGAGCAGGACGAAGAGGTTGACCAGCCGGACCACGGCCCACGGGACGGCTCTGGCGAAGGCCCGGGGCCCGCTCCACGCTCCCGCACCTGCTGCTGGCTCGGCCCCGGAGACCACCGTCTCCCAGCCCTGCTCCGCCTTAGGGTTAGGGTTAGGGTTAGGGTTAGGGTTAGGGTTAGGGTTAGGGTTAGGGTTAGGGTTAGGGTTAGGGTTAGGGTTAGGGTTAGGGTTAGGGTTAGGGTTAGGGTTAGGGTTAGGGTTAGGGTTAGGGTTAGGGTTAGGGTTAGGGTTAGGGTTAGGGTTAGGGTTAGGGTTAGGGTTAGGGTTAGGGTTAGGGTTAGGGTTAGGGTTAGGGTTAGGGTTAGGGTTAGGGTTAGGGTTAGGGTTAGGGTTAGGGTTAGGGTTAGGGTTAGGGTTAGGGTTAGGGTTAGGGTTAGGGTTAGGGTTAGGGTTAGGGTTAGGGTTAGGGTTAGGGTTAGGGTTAGGGTTAGGGTTAGGGTTAGGGTTAGGGTTAGGGTTAGGGTTAGGGTTAGGGTTAGGGTTAGGGTTAGGGTTAGGGTTAGGGTTAGGGTTAGGGTTAGGGTTAGGGTTAGGGTTAGGGTTAGGGTTAGGGTTAGGGTTAGGGTTAGGGTTAGGGTTAGGGTTAGGGTTAGGGTTAGGGTTAGGGTTAGGGTTAGGGTTAGGGTTAGGGTTAGGGTTAGGGTTAGGGTTAGGGTTAGGGTTAGGGTTAGGGTTAGGGTTAGGGTTAGGGTTAGGGTTAGGGTTAGGGTTAGGGTTAGGGTTAGGGTTAGGGTTAGGGTTAGGGTTAGGGTTAGGGTTAGGGTTAGGGTTAGGGTTAGGGTTAGGGTTAGGGTTAGGGTTAGGGTTAGGGTTAGGGTTAGGGTTAGGGTTAGGGTTAGGGTTAGGGTTAGGGTTAGGGTTAGGGTTAGGGTTAGGGTTAGGGTTAGGGTTAGGGTTAGGGTTAGGGTTAGGGTTAGGGTTAGGGTTAGGGTTAGGGTTAGGGTTAGGGTTAGGGTTAGGGTTAGGGTTAGGGTTAGGGTTAGGGTTAGGGTTAGGGTTAGGGTTAGGGTTAGGGTTAGGGTTAGGGTTAGGGTTAGGGTTAGGGTTAGGGTTAGGGTTAGGGTTAGGGTTAGGGTTAGGGTTAGGGTTAGGGTTAGGGTTAGGGTTAGGGTTAGGGTTAGGGTTAGGGTTAGGGTTAGGGTTAGGGTTAGGGTTAGGGTTAGGGTTAGGGTTAGGGTTAGGGTTAGGGTTAGGGTTAGGGTTAGGGTTAGGGTTAGGGTTAGGGTTAGGGTTAGGGTTAGGGTTAGGGTTAGGGTTAGGGTTAGGGTTAGGGTTAGGGTTAGGGTTAGGGTTAGGGTTAGGGTTAGGGTTAGGGTTAGGGTTAGGGTTAGGGTTAGGGTTAGGGTTAGGGTTAGGGTTAGGGTTAGGGTTAGGGTTAGGGTTAGGGTTAGGGTTAGGGTTAGGGTTAGGGTTAGGGTTAGGGTTAGGGTTAGGGTTAGGGTTAGGGTTAGGGTTAGGGTTAGGGTTAGGGTTAGGGTTAGGGTTAGGGTTAGGGTTAGGGTTAGGGTTAGGGTTAGGGTTAGGGTTAGGGTTAGGGTTAGGGTTAGGGTTAGGGTTAGGGTTAGGGTTAGGGTTAGGGTTAGGGTTAGGGTTAGGGTTAGGGTTAGGGTTAGGGTTAGGGTTAGGGTTAGGGTTAGGGTTAGGGTTAGGGTTAGGGTTAGGGTTAGGGTTAGGGTTAGGGTTAGGGTTAGGGTTAGGGTTAGGGTTAGGGTTAGGGTTAGGGTTAGGGTTAGGGTTAGGGTTAGGGTTAGGGTTAGGGTTAGGGTTAGGGTTAGGGTTAGGGTTAGGGTTAGGGTTAGGGTTAGGGTTAGGGTTAGGGTTAGGGTTAGGGTTAGGGTTAGGGTTAGGGTTAGGGTTAGGGTTAGGGTTAGGGTTAGGGTTAGGGTTAGGGTTAGGGTTAGGGTTAGGGTTAGGGTTAGGGTTAGGGTTAGGGTTAGGGTTAGGGTTAGGGTTAGGGTTAGGGTTAGGGTTAGGGTTAGGGTTAGGGTTAGGGTTAGGGTTAGGGTTAGGGTTAGGGTTAGGGTTAGGGTTAGGGTTAGGGTTAGGGTTAGGGTTAGGGTTAGGGTTAGGGTTAGGGTTAGGGTTAGGGTTAGGGTTAGGGTTAGGGTTAGGGTTAGGGTTAGGGTTAGGGTTAGGGTTAGGGTTAGGGTTAGGGTTAGGGTTAGGGTTAGGGTTAGGGTTAGGGTTAGGGTTAGGGTTAGGGTTAGGGTTAGGGTTAGGGTTAGGGTTAGGGTTAGGGTTAGGGTTAGGGTTAGGGTTAGGGTTAGGGTTAGGGTTAGGGTTAGGGTTAGGGTTAGGGTTAGGGTTAGGGTTAGGGTTAGGGTTAGGGTTAGGGTTAGGGTTAGGGTTAGGGTTAGGGTTAGGGTTAGGGTTAGGGTTAGGGTTAGGGTTAGGGTTAGGGTTAGGGTTAGGGTTAGGGTTAGGGTTAGGGTTAGGGTTAGGGTTAGGGTTAGGGTTAGGGTTAGGGTTAGGGTTAGGGTTAGGGTTAGGGTTAGGGTTAGGGTTAGGGTTAGGGTTAGGGTTAGGGTTAGGGTTAGGGTTAGGGTTAGGGTTAGGGTTAGGGTTAGGGTTAGGGTTAGGGTTAGGGTTAGGGTTAGGGTTAGGGTTAGGGTTAGGGTTAGGGTTAGGGTTAGGGTTAGGGTTAGGGTTAGGGTTAGGGTTAGGGTTAGGGTTAGGGTTAGGGTTAGGGTTAGGGTTAGGGTTAGGGTTAGGGTTAGGGTTAGGGTTAGGGTTAGGGTTAGGGTTAGGGTTAGGGTTAGGGTTAGGGTTAGGGTTAGGGTTAGGGTTAGGGTTAGGGTTAGGGTTAGGGTTAGGGTTAGGGTTAGGGTTAGGGTTAGGGTTAGGGTTAGGGTTAGGGTTAGGGTTAGGGTTAGGGTTAGGGTTAGGGTTAGGGTTAGGGTTAGGGTTAGGGTTAGGGTTAGGGTTAGGGTTAGGGTTAGGGTTAGGGTTAGGGTTAGGGTTAGGGTTAGGGTTAGGGTTAGGGTTAGGGTTAGGGTTAGGGTTAGGGTTAGGGTTAGGGTTAGGGTTAGGGTTAGGGTTAGGGTTAGGGTTAGGGTTAGGGTTAGGGTTAGGGTTAGGGTTAGGGTTAGGGTTAGGGTTAGGGTTAGGGTTAGGGTTAGGGTTAGGGTTAGGGTTAGGGTTAGGGTTAGGGTTAGGGTTAGGGTTAGGGTTAGGGTTAGGGTTAGGGTTAGGGTTAGGGTTAGGGTTAGGGTTAGGGTTAGGGTTAGGGTTAGGGTTAGGGTTAGGGTTAGGGTTAGGGTTAGGGTTAGGGTTAGGGTTAGGGTTAGGGTTAGGGTTAGGGTTAGGGTTAGGGTTAGGGTTAGGGTTAGGGTTAGGGTTAGGGTTAGGGTTAGGGTTAGGGTTAGGGTTAGGGTTAGGGTTAGGGTTAGGGTTAGGGTTAGGGTTAGGGTTAGGGTTAGGGTTAGGGTTAGGGTTAGGGTTAGGGTTAGGGTTAGGGTTAGGGTTAGGGTTAGGGTTAGGGTTAGGGTTAGGGTTAGGGTTAGGGTTAGGGTTAGGGTTAGGGTTAGGGTTAGGGTTAGGGTTAGGGTTAGGGTTAGGGTTAGGGTTAGGGTTAGGGTTAGGGTTAGGGTTAGGGTTAGGGTTAGGGTTAGGGTTAGGGTTAGGGTTAGGGTTAGGGTTAGGGTTAGGGTTAGGGTTAGGGTTAGGGTTAGGGTTAGGGTTAGGGTTAGGGTTAGGGTTAGGGTTAGGGTTAGGGTTAGGGTTAGGGTTAGGGTTAGGGTTAGGGTTAGGGTTAGGGTTAGGGTTAGGGTTAGGGTTAGGGTTAGGGTTAGGGTTAGGGTTAGGGTTAGGGTTAGGGTTAGGGTTAGGGTTAGGGTTAGGGTTAGGGTTAGGGTTAGGGTTAGGGTTAGGGTTAGGGTTAGGGTTAGGGTTAGGGTTAGGGTTAGGGTTAGGGTTAGGGTTAGGGTTAGGGTTAGGGTTAGGGTTAGGGTTAGGGTTAGGGTTAGGGTTAGGGTTAGGGTTAGGGTTAGGGTTAGGGTTAGGGTTAGGGTTAGGGTTAGGGTTAGGGTTAGGGTTAGGGTTAGGGTTAGGGTTAGGGTTAGGGTTAGGGTTAGGGTTAGGGTTAGGGTTAGGGTTAGGGTTAGGGTTAGGGTTAGGGTTAGGGTTAGGGTTAGGGTTAGGGTTAGGGTTAGGGTTAGGGTTAGGGTTAGGGTTAGGGTTAGGGTTAGGGTTAGGGTTAGGGTTAGGGTTAGGGTTAGGGTTAGGGTTAGGGTTAGGGTTAGGGTTAGGGTTAGGGTTAGGGTTAGGGTTAGGGTTAGGGTTAGGGTTAGGGTTAGGGTTAGGGTTAGGGTTAGGGTTAGGGTTAGGGTTAGGGTTAGGGTTAGGGTTAGGGTTAGGGTTAGGGTTAGGGTTAGGGTTAGGGTTAGGGTTAGGGTTAGGGTTAGGGTTAGGGTTAGGGTTAGGGTTAGGGTTAGGGTTAGGGTTAGGGTTAGGGTTAGGGTTAGGGTTAGGGTTAGGGTTAGGGTTAGGGTTAGGGTTAGGGTTAGGGTTAGGGTTAGGGTTAGGGTTAGGGTTAGGGTTAGGGTTAGGGTTAGGGTTAGGGTTAGGGTTAGGGTTAGGGTTAGGGTTAGGGTTAGGGTTAGGGTTAGGGTTAGGGTTAGGGTTAGGGTTAGGGTTAGGGTTAGGGTTAGGGTTAGGGTTAGGGTTAGGGTTAGGGTTAGGGTTAGGGTTAGGGTTAGGGTTAGGGTTAGGGTTAGGGTTAGGGTTAGGGTTAGGGTTAGGGTTAGGGTTAGGGTTAGGGTTAGGGTTAGGGTTAGGGTTAGGGTTAGGGTTAGGGTTAGGGTTAGGGTTAGGGTTAGGGTTAGGGTTAGGGTTAGGGTTAGGGTTAGGGTTAGGGTTAGGGTTAGGGTTAGGGTTAGGGTTAGGGTTAGGGTTAGGGTTAGGGTTAGGGTTAGGGTTAGGGTTAGGGTTAGGGTTAGGGTTAGGGTTAGGGTTAGGGTTAGGGTTAGGGTTAGGGTTAGGGTTAGGGTTAGGGTTAGGGTTAGGGTTAGGGTTAGGGTTAGGGTTAGGGTTAGGGTTAGGGTTAGGGTTAGGGTTAGGGTTAGGGTTAGGGTTAGGGTTAGGGTTAGGGTTAGGGTTAGGGTTAGGGTTAGGGTTAGGGTTAGGGTTAGGGTTAGGGTTAGGGTTAGGGTTAGGGTTAGGGTTAGGGTTAGGGTTAGGGTTAGGGTTAGGGTTAGGGTTAGGGTTAGGGTTAGGGTTAGGGTTAGGGTTAGGGTTAGGGTTAGGGTTAGGGTTAGGGTTAGGGTTAGGGTTAGGGTTAGGGTTAGGGTTAGGGTTAGGGTTAGGGTTAGGGTTAGGGTTAGGGTTAGGGTTAGGGTTAGGGTTAGGGTTAGGGTTAGGGTTAGGGTTAGGGTTAGGGTTAGGGTTAGGGTTAGGGTTAGGGTTAGGGTTAGGGTTAGGGTTAGGGTTAGGGTTAGGGTTAGGGTTAGGGTTAGGGTTAGGGTTAGGGTTAGGGTTAGGGTTAGGGTTAGGGTTAGGGTTAGGGTTAGGGTTAGGGTTAGGGTTAGGGTTAGGGTTAGGGTTAGGGTTAGGGTTAGGGTTAGGGTTAGGGTTAGGGTTAGGGTTAGGGTTAGGGTTAGGGTTAGGGTTAGGGTTAGGGTTAGGGTTAGGGTTAGGGTTAGGGTTAGGGTTAGGGTTAGGGTTAGGGTTAGGGTTAGGGTTAGGGTTAGGGTTAGGGTTAGGGTTAGGGTTAGGGTTAGGGTTAGGGTTAGGGTTAGGGTTAGGGTTAGGGTTAGGGTTAGGGTTAGGGTTAGGGTTAGGGTTAGGGTTAGGGTTAGGGTTAGGGTTAGGGTTAGGGTTAGGGTTAGGGTTAGGGTTAGGGTTAGGGTTAGGGTTAGGGTTAGGGTTAGGGTTAGGGTTAGGGTTAGGGTTAGGGTTAGGGTTAGGGTTAGGGTTAGGGTTAGGGTTAGGGTTAGGGTTAGGGTTAGGGTTAGGGTTAGGGTTAGGGTTAGGGTTAGGGTTAGGGTTAGGGTTAGGGTTAGGGTTAGGGTTAGGGTTAGGGTTAGGGTTAGGGTTAGGGTTAGGGTTAGGGTTAGGGTTAGGGTTAGGGTTAGGGTTAGGGTTAGGGTTAGGGTTAGGGTTAGGGTTAGGGTTAGGGTTAGGGTTAGGGTTAGGGTTAGGGTTAGGGTTAGGGTTAGGGTTAGGGTTAGGGTTAGGGTTAGGGTTAGGGTTAGGGTTAGGGTTAGGGTTAGGGTTAGGGTTAGGGTTAGGGTTAGGGTTAGGGTTAGGGTTAGGGTTAGGGTTAGGGTTAGGGTTAGGGTTAGGGTTAGGGTTAGGGTTAGGGTTAGGGTTAGGGTTAGGGTTAGGGTTAGGGTTAGGGTTAGGGTTAGGGTTAGGGTTAGGGTTAGGGTTAGGGTTAGGGTTAGGGTTAGGGTTAGGGTTAGGGTTAGGGTTAGGGTTAGGGTTAGGGTTAGGGTTAGGGTTAGGGTTAGGGTTAGGGTTAGGGTTAGGGTTAGGGTTAGGGTTAGGGTTAGGGTTAGGGTTAGGGTTAGGGTTAGGGTTAGGGTTAGGGTTAGGGTTAGGGTTAGGGTTAGGGTTAGGGTTAGGGTTAGGGTTAGGGTTAGGGTTAGGGTTAGGGTTAGGGTTAGGGTTAGGGTTAGGGTTAGGGTTAGGGTTAGGGTTAGGGTTAGGGTTAGGGTTAGGGTTAGGGTTAGGGTTAGGGTTAGGGTTAGGGTTAGGGTTAGGGTTAGGGTTAGGGTTAGGGTTAGGGTTAGGGTTAGGGTTAGGGTTAGGGTTAGGGTTAGGGTTAGGGTTAGGGTTAGGGTTAGGGTTAGGGTTAGGGTTAGGGTTAGGGTTAGGGTTAGGGTTAGGGTTAGGGTTAGGGTTAGGGTTAGGGTTAGGGTTAGGGTTAGGGTTAGGGTTAGGGTTAGGGTTAGGGTTAGGGTTAGGGTTAGGGTTAGGGTTAGGGTTAGGGTTAGGGTTAGGGTTAGGGTTAGGGTTAGGGTTAGGGTTAGGGTTAGGGTTAGGGTTAGGGTTAGGGTTAGGGTTAGGGTTAGGGTTAGGGTTAGGGTTAGGGTTAGGGTTAGGGTTAGGGTTAGGGTTAGGGTTAGGGTTAGGGTTAGGGTTAGGGTTAGGGTTAGGGTTAGGGTTAGGGTTAGGGTTAGGGTTAGGGTTAGGGTTAGGGTTAGGGTTAGGGTTAGGGTTAGGGTTAGGGTTAGGGTTAGGGTTAGGGTTAGGGTTAGGGTTAGGGTTAGGGTTAGGGTTAGGGTTAGGGTTAGGGTTAGGGTTAGGGTTAGGGTTAGGGTTAGGGTTAGGGTTAGGGTTAGGGTTAGGGTTAGGGTTAGGGTTAGGGTTAGGGTTAGGGTTAGGGTTAGGGTTAGGGTTAGGGTTAGGGTTAGGGTTAGGGTTAGGGTTAGGGTTAGGGTTAGGGTTAGGGTTAGGGTTAGGGTTAGGGTTAGGGTTAGGGTTAGGGTTAGGGTTAGGGTTAGGGTTAGGGTTAGGGTTAGGGTTAGGGTTAGGGTTAGGGTTAGGGTTAGGGTTAGGGTTAGGGTTAGGGTTAGGGTTAGGGTTAGGGTTAGGGTTAGGGTTAGGGTTAGGGTTAGGGTTAGGGTTAGGGTTAGGGTTAGGGTTAGGGTTAGGGTTAGGGTTAGGGTTAGGGTTAGGGTTAGGGTTAGGGTTAGGGTTAGGGTTAGGGTTAGGGTTAGGGTTAGGGTTAGGGTTAGGGTTAGGGTTAGGGTTAGGGTTAGGGTTAGGGTTAGGGTTAGGGTTAGGGTTAGGGTTAGGGTTAGGGTTAGGGTTAGGGTTAGGGTTAGGGTTAGGGTTAGGGTTAGGGTTAGGGTTAGGGTTAGGGTTAGGGTTAGGGTTAGGGTTAGGGTTAGGGTTAGGGTTAGGGTTAGGGTTAGGGTTAGGGTTAGGGTTAGGGTTAGGGTTAGGGTTAGGGTTAGGGTTAGGGTTAGGGTTAGGGTTAGGGTTAGGGTTAGGGTTAGGGTTAGGGTTAGGGTTAGGGTTAGGGTTAGGGTTAGGGTTAGGGTTAGGGTTAGGGTTAGGGTTAGGGTTAGGGTTAGGGTTAGGGTTAGGGTTAGGGTTAGGGTTAGGGTTAGGGTTAGGGTTAGGGTTAGGGTTAGGGTTAGGGTTAGGGTTAGGGTTAGGGTTAGGGTTAGGGTTAGGGTTAGGGTTAGGGTTAGGGTTAGGGTTAGGGTTAGGGTTAGGGTTAGGGTTAGGGTTAGGGTTAGGGTTAGGGTTAGGGTTAGGGTTAGGGTTAGGGTTAGGGTTAGGGTTAGGGTTAGGGTTAGGGTTAGGGTTAGGGTTAGGGTTAGGGTTAGGGTTAGGGTTAGGGTTAGGGTTAGGGTTAGGGTTAGGGTTAGGGTTAGGGTTAGGGTTAGGGTTAGGGTTAGGGTTAGGGTTAGGGTTAGGGTTAGGGTTAGGGTTAGGGTTAGGGTTAGGGTTAGGGTTAGGGTTAGGGTTAGGGTTAGGGTTAGGGTTAGGGTTAGGGTTAGGGTTAGGGTTAGGGTTAGGGTTAGGGTTAGGGTTAGGGTTAGGGTTAGGGTTAGGGTTAGGGTTAGGGTTAGGGTTAGGGTTAGGGTTAGGGTTAGGGTTAGGGTTAGGGTTAGGGTTAGGGTTAGGGTTAGGGTTAGGGTTAGGGTTAGGGTTAGGGTTAGGGTTAGGGTTAGGGTTAGGGTTAGGGTTAGGGTTAGGGTTAGGGTTAGGGTTAGGGTTAGGGTTAGGGTTAGGGTTAGGGTTAGGGTTAGGGTTAGGGTTAGGGTTAGGGTTAGGGTTAGGGTTAGGGTTAGGGTTAGGGTTAGGGTTAGGGTTAGGGTTAGGGTTAGGGTTAGGGTTAGGGTTAGGGTTAGGGTTAGGGTTAGGGTTAGGGTTAGGGTTAGGGTTAGGGTTAGGGTTAGGGTTAGGGTTAGGGTTAGGGTTAGGGTTAGGGTTAGGGTTAGGGTTAGGGTTAGGGTTAGGGTTAGGGTTAGGGTTAGGGTTAGGGTTAGGGTTAGGGTTAGGGTTAGGGTTAGGGTTAGGGTTAGGGTTAGGGTTAGGGTTAGGGTTAGGGTTAGGGTTAGGGTTAGGGTTAGGGTTAGGGTTAGGGTTAGGGTTAGGGTTAGGGTTAGGGTTAGGGTTAGGGTTAGGGTTAGGGTTAGGGTTAGGGTTAGGGTTAGGGTTAGGGTTAGGGTTAGGGTTAGGGTTAGGGTTAGGGTTAGGGTTAGGGTTAGGGTTAGGGTTAGGGTTAGGGTTAGGGTTAGGGTTAGGGTTAGGGTTAGGGTTAGGGTTAGGGTTAGGGTTAGGGTTAGGGTTAGGGTTAGGGTTAGGGTTAGGGTTAGGGTTAGGGTTAGGGTTAGGGTTAGGGTTAGGGTTAGGGTTAGGGTTAGGGTTAGGGTTAGGGTTAGGGTTAGGGTTAGGGTTAGGGTTAGGGTTAGGGTTAGGGTTAGGGTTAGGGTTAGGGTTAGGGTTAGGGTTAGGGTTAGGGTTAGGGTTAGGGTTAGGGTTAGGGTTAGGGTTAGGGTTAGGGTTAGGGTTAGGGTTAGGGTTAGGGTTAGGGTTAGGGTTAGGGTTAGGGTTAGGGTTAGGGTTAGGGTTAGGGTTAGGGTTAGGGTTAGGGTTAGGGTTAGGGTTAGGGTTAGGGTTAGGGTTAGGGTTAGGGTTAGGGTTAGGGTTAGGGTTAGGGTTAGGGTTAGGGTTAGGGTTAGGGTTAGGGTTAGGGTTAGGGTTAGGGTTAGGGTTAGGGTTAGGGTTAGGGTTAGGGTTAGGGTTAGGGTTAGGGTTAGGGTTAGGGTTAGGGTTAGGGTTAGGGTTAGGGTTAGGGTTAGGGTTAGGGTTAGGGTTAGGGTTAGGGTTAGGGTTAGGGTTAGGGTTAGGGTTAGGGTTAGGGTTAGGGTTAGGGTTAGGGTTAGGGTTAGGGTTAGGGTTAGGGTTAGGGTTAGGGTTAGGGTTAGGGTTAGGGTTAGGGTTAGGGTTAGGGTTAGGGTTAGGGTTAGGGTTAGGGTTAGGGTTAGGGTTAGGGTTAGGGTTAGGGTTAGGGTTAGGGTTAGGGTTAGGGTTAGGGTTAGGGTTAGGGTTAGGGTTAGGGTTAGGGTTAGGGTTAGGGTTAGGGTTAGGGTTAGGGTTAGGGTTAGGGTTAGGGTTAGGGTTAGGGTTAGGGTTAGGGTTAGGGTTAGGGTTAGGGTTAGGGTTAGGGTTAGGGTTAGGGTTAGGGTTAGGGTTAGGGTTAGGGTTAGGGTTAGGGTTAGGGTTAGGGTTAGGGTTAGGGTTAGGGTTAGGGTTAGGGTTAGGGTTAGGGTTAGGGTTAGGGTTAGGGTTAGGGTTAGGGTTAGGGTTAGGGTTAGGGTTAGGGTTAGGGTTAGGGTTAGGGTTAGGGTTAGGGTTAGGGTTAGGGTTAGGG